>NC_053026.1:309238026-309430619 GCF_003073215.2 Triticum urartu
CTAAACACTCCGAATTTTTAAAACGCCTTCTAGGTAAAGGAAGATCATATTCAGTTTCATCAAGATTCATATTTCAAAATAAAGATTTAATTGGAGACACATCAATAACTTTTAGATCTTCATCTTGATTTTCATAGGAATTGGAAGAACACGCTTTAATAAAGGCATCTTTGGAAGCACGCATCCTAGCGGTTCTTTCCTTACACTCATCAATTAAAATTCTCATGGCTTTTAGAGACTCATTAATATCATGCTTAGGTGGAATAGACCTAAGTTTCAAAGCATCAACATCAAGAGCAATTCTATCAATGTTCCTAGCCAAATCATCAATCTTAAGCAATTTTTCTTCAATCATAGCATTAAAATTCTTTTGCGAAGAAATAAATTCTTTAATATTAGATTCAAAATCAGAGGGAATCTTGTTATAATTTCCATAAGATTTGTTGTAGGAATTCCCATAATTATTAGAAGGATTACTAGGATATGTCCTAGGATTAAAATTCCCTCTATAAGCGTTGTTACCAAAATTATTCCTACAAACAAAATTCACATCCATAGATTCATTATTATTCTCAATCAAAGTAGACAAAGGCATATCATTAGGATCAGAAGAAGCACTCTTAGTAGCAAATAATTTCATAAGTTCATCCATCTTTCCACTCAACACATTAATTTCTTCTATCGCATGCACTTTTTTTGTTAGAAGTTCTTTTAGTGTGCCATTGAGAATAATTAACCATAATATTATCTAGGAGTTTAGTAGCATCTCCTAAAGTGATTTCCATAAAAGTGCCTCCCGCGGCCGAATCTAAAAGATTTCTAGAAGCAAAATTCAATCCAGCATAAAAAATTTGTATAATCATCCACAAATTCAAAGCATGAGTAGGGCAATTACGTATCATTAATTTCATTCTCTCCCAAGCTTGTGCAACATGTTCATGATCAAGTTGTTTAAAGTTCATTATATCGTTTCTAAGAGAGATGATCTTAGCGGGAGGAAAATACTTAGAGATAAAAGCATCTTTGCATTTGTTCCATGAATCAATACTATTCTTAGGCAAAGACGAAAACCAAGCTTTAGCACGATCTCTAAGCAAAAAAGGAAATAGCTTCAATTTAACGACATCATTATTGACATCTTTTTTCTTTTGCATATCACATAAATCAACGAAGCTATTCAGATGAGTAGCAGCATCTTCACTAGGAAGACCGGCGAATTGATCTTTCATAACAAGATTCAACAAAGCAGTATTAATTTCATAAGATTCAGCATCGGTAAGAGGAGCAATCAGAGTGCTAAGGAAATCATTATTATTGGTATTGGTGAAGTCACACAATTTAGTAGTATCTTGAGCCATCACGACAAGCAAGCAATCTAACACACAAGCAAAAAAGCAAACGGGCAAAAAGAGGCAAATAGAGAGGGAGGATAGGGAGAATAAAACGGCAAGGGTGAATTGGGGGAGAGGAAAATGAGAGGCAAATGGAAAATAATGTAATGCGAGAGATAGGGATTGTGATGGGTACTTGGTATATTGACTTTTTGCGTAGACTTCCCGGCAACGGCGCCAGAAATCCTTCTTGCTATGTCTTGAGCTTGCGTTGGTTTTCCCCGAAGAGGAAGGGATGATGCAACAGAGTAGCGCAACTATTTCCCTCAGTTTTTGAGAACCAAGGTATCAATCCAGTAGGAGCCCACACTCAAGTCCCTCGTACCTGCACAAAGCGATAGCTACTCGCAACCAACGCGATTAGGGGTTGTCAAGCCCTTCATGGTCACTTACAAGAGTGAGATCTGATAGATAGAATATTGTTGGTATTTTTGATATAAAGATGCAAAGTAAGAAGTAAAAGCAAAGTAAATAGCAAAACAATATAAAAGTGATGGAGATTGATATGATGAGAATAGACCCGGGGGCCATAGGTTTCACTAGTGGCTTCTCTGAAGAGCATAAGTATTATATGGTGGGTGAACAAATTACTGTTGAGCAATTGATAGAATTGAGCATAATTATGAGAATATCTAGGCATGATCATGTATATAGGCATCACGTCCGTGACAAGTAGATCAAAACGATTCTGCATCTACTACTATTACTCCACTCATCGACCGCTATCCAGCATGCATCTAGAGTATTAAGTTAAAAATAGAGTAACGCTTTAAGCAAGATGACATGATGTAGAGAGATAAATTCATGCAATATGAAATAAACCCCATCTTGTTATCCTCGATGGCAACGATACAATACGTGCCTTGCTGCCCCTTCTGTCACTGGGTAAGGACACCGCAAGATCGAACCCAAAGCTAAGCACTTCTCCCATGGCAAGAACTACCAATCTAGTTGGCCAAACCAAACAGATAATTCGAAGAGACTTGCAAAGATAACCAATCATGCATAAAAGAATTCAGAGAAGATTCAAATATTATTCATAGATAGACTTGATCATAAACCCACAATTCATCGATCTCAACAAACACACCGCAAAAAGAAGATTACATCGAATAGATCTCCACAAGAGAGGGGGAGAACTTTGTATTGAGATTCAAAGAGAGAGAAGAAGCCATCTAGCTACTAACTATGGACCCGAAGGTCTGAGGTAAACTACTCACACTTCATCGGAGAGGCCATGATGATGTAGAAGCCCTCCGTGATGACGGCCCTCTTCCGGCGGAGCTCCGGAACAGGCCCCAAGATGGGATCTCATGGATACAGAAAGTTGCGGCGGTGGAATTAGGTTTTTGGCTCCTCTTCTGATCGTTTGGGGGTACGTGTGTATATATAGGAGGAAGGAGTACGTCAGTGGAGCACCGAGGGGCCCACGAGGCAGGGGGGTGCGCCCTAGGGGGGGCACCCTCGTGACCACCTCTTTGATCCCTTGCAGTAGGGTCCAAGTCTCCTGGATCACGTTCGGTGAGAAAATCACGTTCCCGAAGATTTTATTCCATTTGGACTCCGTTTGATATTCCGTTTATCCGAAACACTGAAATAGGCAAAAAAACGACAATTCTGGGCTGAGCCCCCGGTTAATAGGTTAGTCCCAAAAATAATATAAAAGTGGAAAGCCCAATATAGTCCAAAACAGTAGATAATATAGCATGGAGCAATCAAAAATTATAGATACGTTGGCGACGTATCAATTGGCTGCAAACCAAGTAGGTAAATGAACACGTCACAGTAACAAGCAGTTCAAAGGAAGGAGGAGTAAGGACTTACAACAGCGGCTTGAACTGCTGTGCTCATGCCCTTCATCTTGCTGGTGTGGCAATCCTTGAAGATTTGCACTGCATTCGGTTCAGGTTCTTTTTGGTCCGCATGGGTTTTCCTCTGTATTTGAAATAAGTCAATATAGATACGATAATATGGCACAGAAAAAAGAAGGAACTAGAGCTATTTACAAGAGCCTCGCAGTGTGCAATATAGCTACGGGATCCTGTTGTCTATTGGAATTTCACTTTAGAACGGTTAGTCTTGTTCTTCAAACAGTTAGCCTAGAAGAAGATACACTTGTAAGGCACATATGTAAATACAAGTTCAATATGTGATCTGATCAAATACATATACCCTACCTGATACTTTGGATCATACCAGTGTTTAACAAGGGTTGTCAGTCTTCATCTGTAATATATTCCACTGGAGATGTTTGGGCGATTTCATTGTTAGCCTTGCCTTCAAAGTGAGTTTTTCTAAGGTGATGTCGATATTGTCGTAGAGCAGACTGAAAATCATGAGTGCATGCTTGTTTAGTTGCATCATCTTTCGGATCCAACTTGAATCTCATATGTTAAAAAAGAATGTGAGTCTTATTAGGAGGAAGCTAGAAATTATGGGATAGAGCAAGACAATATTACAAATTGCGATGAATAACATTACTTACGGATAAATGGTCAAGGAAGGTGTTAAACTGGGTATCGTCTTTCTCATTCCTGTACTAGATCCACGTTGGGAGGATACGTGCATGACACCTAACGACAACGGCTGCCTCTGATACTAACTTGGCTAACTCTGTAGCATCACATGGTCTTTTTAAACCTACCTCAAAATGGATCTTCATTCTTCCTCCTTTAGATTTTGTTAATCTGTCAAGCATTTATCCCTGATGTCTGTTTTCACTTGCGCCATGGTGCTAGTTCAACAATGAATATGGAAAGTGTTAGTGCACATCAAACTGTGAGAGTACATATAAAGGAGCATGCAACTACAACTTGACTCAGTCAGGTACTGTCTTGGTGTTGATGCTCATGAGGTTCATCTGATCTTGCCAAGTCCTGTTGTGTCAGCAGTGCTTCGGAAGTAGTGTTGGGTGTGAAGGCAGTGATACGTCTCCAACGTATCTATAATTTTTGATTGTTCCATGCTATTATATTATCTGTTTGGGTGTTTTATATGCATTAATATGCTATTTTATATGATTTTTGGGACTAACCTATTAACCTAGAGCCCAGTGCCAGTTTTTGTTTTTTTACTTGTTTTAGAGTTTCGCAGAAAAGGAATGCCAAACGGAGTCCAAACGGAATAAAACTTTTGCCATGATTTTTCTTGGACGAGAAGACACCTAGGAGACTTGGAGTACAAGTCAGAGAAGTCTCGAGGCGGCCACAAGGGTGGAAGGCGCGCCCAGGGGGTGGGGCACGCCCCCCGACCTTGTGGGCCCCTTGTAGCTCCCCTGGCCTAATTCTTCCACCTATATATACTCTTATACCCCAAAACATCCAGCGGAGCGACGAAACCACTTTTCCACCGCCGCAACCATCTGTACCTATGAGATCCCATCTTGGGGCCTTTTCCGGCATCCTGCCGGAGGGGGAATTGATTACGGAGGGCTTCTACATCAACACCATTGCCTCTCCGATGAAGCATGAGTAGTTTACTTCAGACCTACGGGTCCATAGCTAGTAGCTAGATGGCTTCTTCTCTCTCTTTCATTCTCAATACGAAGTTCTCCTCGATGTTCTTGGAGATCTATTCGATGTAATACTATTTTGCGGTGTGTTTGCCGAGATCCGATGAATTGTGGATTTATGATCAGCTTATCTATGAATATTACTTGAATCTCCTCGGAATTATTATATGCATGATTTGATATCTTTGCAAGTATCTTTGAACTATCGATTTGGTTTTGCGAACTAGATTGGTTTTTCTTGCAATGGGAGAAGTGCTTAGCTTTGGGTTTAATCTTGCGGTGTCCTTTCCCAGTGACAGTAGGGGCAGCAAGGCACGTATTGTATTATTGCAATCGAGGATAACAAGATGGGGTTTTCATCATATTGCTTGAGTTAATCCTGCTACATCATGTCATCTTACTTAATGCGTTACTCTGTTCTTATGAACTTAATACTCTAGATGCAGGCAGGAGTCGGTTGATGTGTGGAGTAATAGTAGTAGATGCAGAATCGTTTCGGTCTACTTGACATGGACATGATGCCTATATTCATGATCACTGACTTAGATATCGTCATAACTTTGCGCTTTTCTATCAATTGCTCGGCAGTAATTTGTGCACCCATCGTAATATTTTCTATCTTGAGAGAAGCCTCTAGTGAAACCTATAGCCACCGGGTCTATTTTACATCATATTAGTGAAGGAAATATGCGCTAGAGGCAATAATAAAGTTGTTATTTATATTTCCTTATATCATGATAAATGTTTATTATTCATGCTAGAATTGTATTAACCGGAAACTTAGTACATGTGTGAATACATAGACAAACAGAGTGTCCCTAGTATGCCTCTACTTGACTAGCTCGTTAATCAAAGATGGTTAAGTTTCCTGACCATAGACATGTGTTGTCATTTGATGAACGGGATCACATCATTAGAGAATGATGTGATGGACAAGACCCATCCGTTAGCTTAGCATTATGATTGTTTAGTTTTATTGCTATTGCTTTCTTCATGACTTATACATATTCCTCTGACTATGAGATTATGCAACTCCCAAATACCGGAGGAACACTTTTTGTGCTATCAAACGTCACAACGTAACTAGGTGATTATAAAGATGCTCTACAGGTGTCTCCGATGGTGTTTGTTGAGTTGGCATAGATCGAGATTAGGATTTGTCACTCCGAGTATCGGAGAGGTATCTCTGGGCCCTCTCGGTAATGCACATCACTATAAGCCTTGCAAGCAATGTGACTAATGAGTTAGTTGCGAGATGATGCATTACGGAACGAGTAAAGAGACTTGCTGGTAACGAGATTGAACTAGGTATGCTGATACCGACGATCGATTCTCGGGCAAGTAACATACCGATGATAAAGGGAATAACGTATGTTGTTATGCGGTTTGACCGATAAAGATCTTCGCAGAATATCTAGGAGCCAGTACGAGCATCCAGGTTCCGCTATTGGTTATTGACCAGAGATGTGTCTCGGTCATGTCTACATAGTTGTCGAACCCATAGTGTCGTGGAATTGTCACGGCAGATGTCCTAGTGTGAGGACTTAGTCGTGAGGCCAACACATCTATGCGATAGCTTGAAGGGGTTGGTCGGAATCGAGAGACGCGAGGCGGATCAACACACAAGACAAAGATTTAGACAGCTTCGGGCCCCGGGAAACATCATCCGGTAATAGCCCTACATGCTGTTTGTGGCTAGGTCTCATTATGCTCATGAGAGAGTCGTCAGTAAGCCGGCTCTCCTCTAGTTGTGTCTAGCCCTAGAGATTATTGCTTCTTGCTTGTCCCTCTTTGGGGAGCCCTGCCCCTCCTTATATAAGTTGAAGAGGCGGCTTACATGTAGAGTCCTAGTAGGATTAGAACTAACTTATTCTCTATTACAAGTCGGATACAAGTACGGGTCTTGCTTCCTCGTAAAGGAAATATTCCTCATGCCTTCCATCTTAAGCCAACCCACAATAACATGAGCCGGCCTACTGGGCCTTGGGCCCTTGTCATCCGTCTGACCCGCCGTCGAGGCCATCATTAAGTCGCCAGGCTCGTGAGTCGCCAATCCTCCGGCGGGTTACGATGAAGCACCAAGTCTGGCCGGGTCATACTCCCGGTTGGGTCATACCGCGGGGTATATCCCCGACATTAGCCCCCAGTTTAATTTGGAGGTATCCATGTTAAACTGATCCTGCAAAATAAACACCAGAACAACTTTGACAGGTTGTGCTCTGGGTTAAAAATTCTTGTAAACCGGCACCTGATCATCTTTAAGTCCTTGTCACTTCCTTCTTGATACATGCCCATGAACTAATAGCAAATCTTCTTAGCAGATATGTTTCAACTTTGTCAATGCAAAAAATCCAAAAACTTCTTTTGAAAAATCTGGGTCAAACAAGCCAGTTTCAGAATTACTTTGCTGACATTGGTCTCTTATAGAGAAATATTGTAAGAAATAACCCACTTGAGTTGGCTTCCAAAGCACCGGCTTAAAAAAATATTGGTTTTGAAATACTTATCTGACTTTCAGCCGACTTGAAGATGTAAAACTTGTCGGTTTATAATTACCAAAATTGCCGGGTTATAAAACAGACGATGCCGGGTCATAATTGTTGTTGACACCGGGTCATGTAATTGATCTTCCTGATTTGCTCAAAACTGATAATTTGAAGACGTTCCTCCTTTATATGCATAATACATGTAGCCCCCAAGTCTTAAGAGGAGAACATAGTGATAGCTTAAGACTTGCTCCAATATAATTGTTGCAACCTTGAAGAAATCCGGGTTGTTCATCTCAATCATTAGTCATAATCTGAATATTCCCCATATGTAGCCCCAAGTGCCGAGTCATTACGCAATAATGAGTAGGGACTTTGTAAATATGATCATGTAGACTTGAGCAGCAACGTGTAGCCCCCAAGGGCCAGCTCAGTAAGATAATATTGAGTTGGGACTTTATATATACTTCTTTGAAAAGAACATCATATGATATAATCCTCACCATGGGGCTCGAACCCACGTCCATAAGGTTAAGAGATTTGTATTCTACCAACTGAGTAGTGGACCTTTCAACATAATGGATTTAAGACTTGTGTACCTTGAATTGTTGACAGGAGCAATTGGTAGCCCCCAAGGGCCGGCTCATTACAATGTGATGAGTCGGGTCTTCAATAAGGTGAGCAAAAATGACTTTGCATTAGCCCCCAAGTGTCATGGTGCATGCTTGCAGCGACATGAGACTTGCATATTTGATGTAATCTCAACTTGAATAATGTAGCCCCCAAGTGCCGGGTCGTAAGCCTGCAGCGTCACGGGACTATTCCTTTCATTGTAGAATAAATCATACCCATTGATAAAATAATAGCCACTGCGCTGAAGCGACTTTGAAAACCTCAATCATAATATTAGTTACTGATAACCATAATAAAAATCCAGCCATGTTGGCTATTAAATATTTGAATAACTCGGTTTTAAAACCTCAATCATTCAATATCATAATAAAAATCCAGCCAAGTTTGGCTATTTAAAAATTCAAATACCTTATCTGTTGACAAGTAAATCCTGAGTTTTAAATACCTGGCGGCGCTTGGCCGATGATGATTTAATACGCCTCCATTGTAAACCGGAATTTTTATAGCCCGGCGGCTTATAGCCTTTAAGAAAACCAAGAATCGTAACCCTTTTGAGACACCAATTTCAATCTTTGACAATGGGCTGGAACTTAATCATTTATGTAAGTCATAGCTCTGCAAATCCTGCATAGAGTTTAAACAACATATGCCCTGGCGACTTAACGTCAAAATCCAGGGCGGGTAACCACCCAAATGTAGTCTTTATCCTGCACACAAGTAAATCACAATATCCCTTGGCGGTTTACCGCAGGGCGGGTCATAATATCCCACATATAACCAATGTGATATTGAATTTGTACTGCCGGTTTACATGACCTGTGCAGTAAGGGTGATAACCCAATCCTTAGAAGCCAATACTTCCAAATATATGATGTTTGTCACATGCTGGCGACTTATCGTCCAAAGCCAAGCCGGGTTTAAACGAAACCACACTTATACTTAGATCTGAACAAAAAAGTCTCAAGACAAAACCAAAGATTGTTTGCAAAAAACTTAAACCAAATAAAAATTGAGGTTTCTGGTTCGAATACGATCAGTAAACCGTTCCAAAGGGGTTAAGCTAGGCTTCAAATACGATCATGTAGCCCCTAGTGGCTTTGGCATTGCGCCGATCAAGAGGGTACCGACAACTATGTTCTCTTTGGTTCGAATACGACCTATGTTTGAACAGGAAGCCCCCAAATGACCTTGAGAGGTTTTTAACGACCCTGATTCGAATACGATCCAAGTCGGACCCAAAAGGGGTTAAGCTTAATCTATGATTCGAATATGATCAAGAAGCCCCCTAGTGAGTTTGGCAGTGTGCCGATCAAGAGGGTACCGACAGCTATGTTCTCTTTGGTTCGAATACGACCTATGTTTGAACAGGAAGCCCCCAAGTGACCATATAAATTTTGGCATCACGCCGATCAAGAGGGTACCGACAGCTATGCTCGATGAGCAGGAAGCCCCCAAGTGACCATAATAAGGTAAGCCGTAAGGCAGGATACCCATTGAGGGAGTCCTGGATTAGGGGGTGTCCGGACAGCCGGACTATATCCTTTGGCCGAACTGTTGGACTGTGAAGATACAAGATTGAAGACTCCGTCCCGTGTCCGGAAGGGACTTTCCTTGGCGTGGAAGGCAAGCTTGGCGATACGGATATAAAGATCTCCTACCATTGTAACCGACTCTATGTAACCCTAACCCCATCCGGTGTCTATATAAACCGGAGGGTTTTACTCCGTAGGACAACGTACACATCAACAATCATACCATAGGCTAGCTTCTAGGGTTTAGCCTCCTCGATCTCGTGGTAGATCTACTCTTGTACTACCCATATCATCAATATTAATCAAGCAGGACATAGGGTTTTACCTCCATCGAGAGGGCCCGAACCTGGGTAAAACTTCGTGTCCCTTGCCTCCTGTTACCATCCGGCCTAGACGCACAGTTCGGGACCCCCTACCCGAGATCCGCCGGTTTTGACACCGACATTGATGCTTTCATTGAGAGTTCCTCTGTGTCGTCGCCATCAGGAAGGATGCCTCGCGCCGTCTTTAAAGATGGCACCGTTGCTAAGGGAGCTTTGGCTGTCGGCCAAACCCTCCGGCTAGGTGGTTTTCTTATGACCGCCTGTTTGGCTTCTGCGCCGACGATGACCTCTCGAGCCATCGAAAATAATCTTCATGTCAGCTTGGAACTTGCCGAGCAGTTAGATCCAATGGAGCTTTCCTCCATAAACGAGCTCTTGGATCGCTTCGCCGCCCTGGGAGTCGCTACGGATTACGACCAGATCAGGCCTAAAAGTGATCTGAGAGAGATTAACTCTCCCCAAGTCACCCATCACGTTGCCGTGGTAGAGGGACAGTGCGGCGACCCTTCATCTATCTTAAGGACTCGCTACGTCTGGATTCCCGATCCCTCCAAGCCGGATACTCGCGGAGGGGAGGATATCACTCAAGACCTGAACTTAGAGTCAGGCGACGGGCTGGATTCATTAGACAACATCCAGGAATCCAAATATTCGAGTTCGGAAATTCCTCAGCCTCTGAGCCTTAGATGGGGTGAGGCTTCGGATTTAATTCCACCCACCCACCCCAACATAAGCGATCTATCCAAAATCAGGCAAGAACCCAATGAAACAGTACATCATTACTGGGCCAAATTCCTCTTAGTTAAGAACAGGCTAAGGGACTGCCGCGAGGAAGACGCAATCTCAATCTTCTACGATAATTGCACGGACAAGGGAATACTCAATGCCATAAGTCGCCGTGATATTACACGCTTCGTTGACTTGGCGTCCATTGTACGAAAGTACTGTGCAATGGAAAGTGCCTGGAAAACCGAAATAAAATTTTGGGACAGTCCGGCCCTGAATACAAACCCAGTCCGAAATAAAAGGGTGCATCATCACCAGTCACCCGGGTCAAGCACTAAAAAGCAAAAACCCTCTACAGGGCATGGAACCGTACTGGAAGGATGGCTTAATGGACCCTGTAAAATTCATAGTACAGAGGACGCCACACCAACTCACAGCCTCAGAGCATGTTGGATACTCCGGTAGGTGGCCAAAATTGGCGAAAATCTCCTAATTCCGGAGGCCACAGAAAGCCACCCCAGAGACTCCAATACGGTATTAACAGTCTTCAAGACTTTCGCATCAAATAATATGCGAAAAAGGACACTCCGCAGCCTTGCCGAAGTCTACCAAGTAGCAACAATAAACTCATGGAGTGACACGGCTATTACCTTTAACGCTAGTGATGAACCTAAATTCCGAACAGCCCGAGCACCAGCCGCATTGGTCCTCAGTCCAATAGTGGACGGCTTTCGTCTTACCAAGGTACTCATGGACGGCGGCAGCGGATTGAACCTCATTTATGAGGAGACCCTTCAAAAAATGGAAATAGACTAGAACCGCATTGAGCGAAGCAGCACAACCTTTAGAGGAATAATCCCCAGTCGGGAAGCGCGCTGTACAGGAAAAATCACACTAGATGTGGTGTTCGGCACGCCGGATAATTACAGGTCCGAAGAGGTCACGTTCCAGGTGGCTCCGTTCAGCAGCGGTTATCACGCTCTGCTAGGGCGGGAAGCGTTCACAATCTTCCAAGCAATACCCCATTACGGGTACATGAAGCTCAAGATGCCCGGGCCTAACGGGATCATCACTCTCGCTAGTGATCCGGACATAGCACTCCGCGCCGAAAACAAGACAGCCGCACTGGCCCTCGAGGCACTATCCGAAGCCCTAGCGGCTAAGGAGCTGACTGCACTGCGCTCTACGGTGAATAGGGACGATGTGGTACTCGACAAAAGATCCCAGTCCACCTCCTTTAAACCGGCGGACGAAATAGTCAAATTCCAGGTCCATCCAACGGACCCCAATAAAACAGCTTCCATCGAGGCACAGTTAAACCCTGATGCCGACGCCGCATTGCGAGAGTTCCTACGAGAGAACTGGGACATTTTCGCCTGGCACCCTTCAGACATGCCAGGAATCCCACGCAGGCTGGCCGAGCACAGCTTAAATATCCAAACAGGATTCAAACCTGTTAAACAGGCTCTTCGGCGTTTTTCCGAACCTAAGAGACAGGCCATGGGAGAGGAGCTAGCAAAGCTATTGGAGGCCGGATTCATCAGAGATATAAAACATCCGAATTGGCTAGCAAACCTGGTGATGGTACCAAAGAAGGACAAATCCTGGCGCCTGTGTGTCGATTTTAAAGACCTTAACAAGGCTTGCCCAAAGGATTCCTTCCCCCTCCCCCGCATCGATCAAATTATCGACGCTACCGCAGGACACGATTTGTTGTGTTTCCTCGACGCATATTCTGGCTACCATCAAATCAAGATGGCAGAACCAGACCAAGCCGCAACGACATTTATCACACCATACGGGCCATTCTGCTTCAACATGATGCCCCTCGGGCTCAAAAACACCGGCGCAACATATCAGCGCATGATTCAGACATGTCTGGCAAGCCAGATCGGCAAAACAGTGGAGGCATATGTAGATGATGTGGTCGTCAAAACAAGACATGTTGAATCTCTAGTAGAAGACTTGAGGCTCACATTTGATAACCTCCGAACATACGACATCAAGCTCAACCCGGAAAAATGCGTTTTCGGCGTTCCAGCCGGAAAGCTCTTGGGCTTCATTGTATCCGGTAGAGGAATTGAAGCAAATCCAGCCAAGATCCAAGCTCTGTCACAACTGGATATCCCAAAGGACCTCAAACAAATACAAAAGTTAACCGGATGCATGGCGGCTCTAAGCCGCTTTATCTCCCGCTTGGGAGAAAAGGCCCTACCCCTTTACCGCCTCCTTCGGCGCACCGAACACTTCAAATGGACGGATGCAGCCACGGCCGGACTCGACGAAATAAAAGCCATACTGGCAACAAACCCAGTCCTGGCCATGCCAAACATCGGCGAACCAATGCTATTATACATTACAGCAACACATCAGGTTGTAAGCGCAGTGTCGAACGAGAAGCGGACGGTCACAAATTCCCCCTTTAAAAGCCGGTCTATTATGTGTCCACTGTCCTCACTCCCTGCAAATCACGGTACCCGCATTATCAAAAGATTGCGTACGCGGTATTCATGGCATCCCGGAAGCTAAGACACTACTTTCAAGAGTGTTCAATAACAGTAGCCTTGGAAGTACCACTTAACGATATTATAAACAACCGTGACGCAACGGGCCGGATTGCAAAATGGGCCATTGAGCTCCTCCCGTTGGACATAACTTATAAGCCACAACGAGCCATCAAGTCGCAAGTCTTGGCCGACTTCGTCGCAGAATGGACGGAGGCTGAACTCCCTAAAGAGTACGGCACATATTCAAATTGGATCATGCATTTCGACGGCTCCAAGATGTTGGCTGGACTGGGGGCTGGCATCGTTTTGACGTCCCCCACAGGAGACACAGTTCAATACGTACTACAGATTATGTACACGGACTCCAACAACGCAGCCGAATATGAGGCCCTTTTACATGGTCTCTGGATGGCAGTATCCATGGGCATCCAACGCCTAGAGGTGCGCGGGGACTCGAACTTCGCAATATCCCAAATAAATGGAGACTTCGATGCCAAGGATCCAAAAATTATAGCTTACCGCAATGCCGTCCTAAAAATGTCAGCTCGGTTCGAGGGGCTTGAATTTCACCATATAGCCCGGGAAAATAATCAGGCGGTAGATGTCCTGGCACGCATCGGCGCAAAACGCGATGTAGTCCCTCCCAACATCTTCTTGGAAAGGTTGTTCAAGCCATCCGTAGTATGGGAAGGGGAGCCGAACAATAACAGCCCGGACCCAACCGCACTGCCCGACACCGAACATTCTGACACAATTGGAGGCTCTGCCAATGAAATAACACCTTCAGCCCACGTAATAATGGCCGTTATCGCCCCGTGGACAGAACCATTCCTCGCCTACCTTACTAGGTAGGAACTCCCCGAGGACCAAAATGAGGCACGCTGCATAGTGCGGCGATCCAAAGCCTACAGAGTCCACGAGGGAGAGCTTTATAAGAAAAGCACTACCGGAGTCCTTCAAAGGTGCATCTCCGAAGAGGAGGGGCGGAACCTCCTGGCTGAAATTCATGCCGGACTTGGCGGTCATCACGCTGCAGCCCGGTCCCTTGTAAGCAAGGCCTTCCGTACATGCTTTTATTGGCCGACGGCCCGGGCAGACGCTCAGGACTTAGTCCAACGATGCACCGGTTGCCAGCTCTTTGCAAACCAAAGCCATATGCCACCCACCGCCCTCCAAACTATCCCCATTACTTGGCCCTTCGCGGTCTGGGGGCTTGACATGGTTGGACCCCTTAAAGGCAGAACCCACAAGCAAAAATACTTACTGGTCATGGTGGATAAGTTCACCAAATGGATAGAAGCCAAGCCTGTTAAGACGGCCGAATCCGGACCGGTGATAGACTTTATATCCGGGGTTGTACACCGTTACAGCGTCCCCCACAGCATCATCACTGATAACGGCACGAACTTCACGGCCGACGAGGTAAAACTCTGGTGCAAAAACATGGGCATCAAGCTCGATTATGCTTCCGTCTATCACCCACAAACTAACGGCCAGGTCGAACGTGCAAATGGTCATATCATGAGCGGCATCAAACCCATATTAGTGCGGTCCCTCAAGGAATCTAACACGCACTGGGTAGAGGAGCTCGACTCCGTACTCTGGGGGCTGCGGACCACGCCGAATCGCACCACCGGATACACACCATTCTTTATGGTGTACGGCGCAGAGGCAGTTTTGCCTTGCGACATAATTCATGACTCACCTCGAGTGCGCATGTATGAAGAAAGAGAAGCCGAGCTCGATCGACAGGACAACTTGGACGCATTGGAGGAGGAGCGTGACGTGGCAAAAGCCCGTTCCGCATTCTATCAACAGCAGGCTCGAAGATACCAAAGCAGAGAAGTACGGGCCAAAAATTACAACGTTGGCGAATTAGTTCTACGACTACCGGATAAGAAAAAGGACAAACTCAAGCCCAAGTGGGAAGGTCCCTTCATAATTGACCAAGTCCTGACTGGTGGAGCGTACTGCCTGCGGGATGCATCGGATAACCGACTCGAGCCAAACCCATGGAACGCAGCCCGTCTCCGAAGATTCTATGCCTAGCGTCGGACTCTGTGTTCGTCTCCTTCCTCTGTCCATTTTTTATATTTTCTGTCTTACATTTCTCTTCTCTTCTCTCTCTCTCTCTCTCTCTCTCTCTCTTATAGCCTCTAAAGGCTCATAAAGTGATGCGCTATCCGCGCTCATTAAACCTGGGGGCTTCTTTAAACAGAAGCTTATTCATGCGGGCTTCATGCCCAACACATGTGCCACACTTCCGCATGTACCTTTTATTCACCATTATATGCATCGATATGACTTAAGTTTTGGCCAAGCTGGGTTGCCCGGCTCCTGTGCTTACCCCTACGTTCCCGATTGTTCGTCTAGGTGGTAAAGGGAGTACCTCTGCGATTGTTACTGCCGGGTCAGCCGGACGTGTACCTCAGACTGGGTGAAGCCGAAAGCTAGCGTTCTTAAGGGAATATTCGGTCGGTGAACTAAAGATGATCTTTTTTTATTTTTATCTATACGCCCCCAGATGTTTTTCCTGCGTTTCTTTTCGCAGCATGGACATGCACCTTAGGGCATGCCTCCCAGGGAAAGGAACCCCTAACGGAACTATTCTCCCTGGAAGATGTTTCTTACTAACCATGTAATATAACATACCTAGTCGGGCACTTGTCTGTTCACGCCCTAATGACCCCTACGCCTGGTCTCCATGCATTCCCCAGTTCCTATATAACCGCATGGGAATTCGGACACACTCCGGACCGTCAGGTCCCGAGGCTGAAGCGAAAAGGTCGGCCATGACAAATGATCTACAATCCGGCTAGAAGGCATTATAAATGTCAATTAAATTACATAGTCATTTTGACTGGTTGTATTCCTCTTCAATACCATCTAACAGGCTGTCTAATCTATAGTCCTGCTGGGAATACTTTGCGGCCAACTCTACCTGGCCGTATACTAAGCTTACATGGATCTCCTTCCCATCGGGCCCTACAGGACCGACCTCGGCCATGTGGTTGGGGTCAGCCTTTGCGTACCACGTCTTCACCATGGGCCAGGCCTCCCATGTTTGAACCGCGCATCATGGCAGCAAGTTCTCTTTGGCAACCTTTAATTTTTCCAGGAACTCGAATATTGTGAGAGATTAATTCTTTTTTAACCGGAACTTTAAACCGGATTTGAAAGCTTCAAAAACTTTATGGGATACAGATTGTCCTTGAGCCGGATGTTTGAACTGGATTTGAGAGCTTAAAAGTTTTGTAAGAGATAAATTTACCTGGAGCCGGATGTTTGAACCGGATTTGAGAGCTTAAAAGCTTTGCGGGAGAGAGATGTCTCTTGAACCGGATTTTAAACCGGAATCTTTATTTTGAACCGACAATTTTCTGACGGCCTTTAAATTTTTATCAATATGGCGGTGTCTTCTGGAACCGGGTTATCATTCCCTCCAATGACCCGGAATTCCCGAGTCATGTCATTGTAGCCCCCAAGTCTTAAGACTACTCGAGGGGTTGGCTTGAGACTCCCCATATTTGACCGTGATATAAACCGATATGAGTCATTCAACATCTTAGTGATATAACTTGTCCTGTACTGGAGAACTTGCAAGCCAGAGTAATTGCTCTTGTAAAGAAAGCAATATATAATATAAAATATACTGGATGGATTTCACCTGATGCGCCAGGTCAGTAATTATCACCGCGGAGTTGACGATGACCATGGTGAAGCTGAAATCAATCATGGCCGAGTCAGCCGTGGGAGCAGACAAATGAGTCAGCCGCGGTGTTGTAAGCCGGTGCGGACGCGTGAACTGGCTGCGAGAGCGGACGAGCGAGTCGTCCATGGCGTTGTAAGGTGGCGCGGACGGGCAAGTCGGTCGACATGTTGATGCAAAATGGACCACAACACACATGTCCGTGAAGCTGTGCGGCACAGCCGAATGTGCATCCGCGGTATAATGGCATAAACAATTGTCCTGTGTAACAATGTTACAGGGCAGAGTAATTGTTCTTTGACAAAAAAAATAAGTGTTTAATAAGATAAGTTCAGATAGATATCACCTGATGTTTGTGAATGACAGATGATCTGTATGCCGCGTCAGAGTCGGCTCAATATAATCTCGACCGTTCAGGCAAACCGGTGACTCCCGGCGGCTCAACATAGCAGAGGCGGCTCAACGCGGCCTCAGCGGCTTAATAAACGCTAGTCCAGAAGTGATGTTGGCACGCGCGTTATGAGGCACTTTTGTAATGAATAATGGTCCTGCGAAAAAAACATCACATACCAACGTAATTGTTCTCAAACGATTTAGCATGCTGATAAAATATAGAAGAAAGATATCACCTGATATTTTTTGTTGGACGGATGAGTTAGCCACGGCGTTGTAAGCCGGTGCGGATGGGTGAGTCGGCAGCGATGTTGGAAAAACGTCACGGACACGGGTGAACCGGCCGCAGGCACGGACGACGAGTCAGTCCCGTGTGTTGATGAAGGGGGGGGGGGGGGGACTTGCTCACGTATCCGTCAAGTACATCCACGACGCGGAGCCGTGGACGACGGCGAGGCCTAGGAAGGGGACGACGCGGAGCCGGGGAAGACGCGGCAGTGGATGCCCACGCATAGAGGAGTATGAGGGTTCACTGGTTTGCTGCGGTGTGAGGCTGCCGTCACCACAGAATAACAGGGGGTGTGGGTGAGTAGAGGGATGGCCTGGCTAGCGGTGGGAGTAGTAGGGGGCGGTGAGGCCTCCGCCACATCGCAGCCGGTCACGGGAGGTAGGAGCACGAGGCATGATCGACACTGGTTTGGGCGGCTGGAGCAAGAAGACCGGAGGTTGAAGAAGCACTATGGCCGTTGGATGGACATCATGTGGTCACTGGAGCTAGAATCGTGCATATTGACTAAGTTGACAAAGCCCTCCGTCCCCGTCAACTTAGTAGGCCCACAAGTCAGCCTGCCACTATACTGGGTCCCAGCTAGCAGGGGGAGTATTCATTTTTTTGTGCGTAATAAGGAGGCACTTTCTTGCATGCGAAGATATAGCTGGTGGGTCCAAGCTGTCAGTGGCGGTAACATTTTTTTGTGAAATACAGAGGCCATTTCGGTGGGTCCCAGATGTCAGGTGGAGGAATCATTATTTGCGCGTAATAAGGAGGCATTTCCTTGCGTGCGGCCGTGGACCCATCTGTCAGCCTCTCCACGTACAGTCCACTTCAGATGCATATCATTCATTGACCATGTTGACCAGGCCGCATCGAGAGCACCAGGGTGGTGGACGACGACGAGGCCTAGGAAGGGAATGACACGGAGGCAGGGAAGACTCGGCAATTGTTTCCCACGCGGAGGGGAGTACGACTGTATGAGGGTTTAGTGGTTCGTTTGCCGTCGCCGGAGAATAACAACAGGTGTGGGTGAGTAGAGGGATGGCTAGGCCAGCGATGGGAGTATGGTGGGGCGATGAGGCCTGCGCGGTAGCACAGCCGGCCGCAGGGAGGAGAGAGCAGGCAGTCCCGCCGGCGCTTGTTTGAACAACTGGAGCAGGAAAAGCATAGATTGAAGAAGCACGACGGCCGTTGGATGGACATCCAACAGTCACTGCTTGTGCGTTAACCTTTTTTTAGGAAAGCCTCAAATCTGTGGAAAACATCATAAAACCCATCTGCCGTTATTTCTAATAATTTACAGCCCATTTGCTAATTCTTAAGGTTTTTTTGGAGCCCATATTCTTTTTGTTAGCATTACAACCCATATTGTGGCCACGGTTAAAAAATTATATGAAAATTTTCATATTTCGGTGCGGTCCGAACTGTTTTTAATCCCGAAATTTCGAGTCATATTCAAACTGATTTCAAATATATATATATATAATCCAACAAATTGTCCACACATAAAAATCAATGCAATTTAAAATCTCGAAATGAAAAAAAGAAATTTGAAACTAATTGCCGTTTGATGTGTTTTAAAAATGTACGG
This sequence comes from Triticum urartu, assembly GCF_003073215.2. Classification (NCBI taxonomy): domain Eukaryota; kingdom Viridiplantae; phylum Streptophyta; class Magnoliopsida; order Poales; family Poaceae; genus Triticum; species Triticum urartu. Next base: position 309,257,103 of record NC_053026.1, read on the forward strand.
CCCATTTCTCATTACTGATAGGCCATTTTCTCGGCCAGCCGAATGAAGCTCTCCTTGTCTTGAAAGATTTGCCGCCCAACAGGCCTCACAAAGCGACTTACTTGGAAAATCACAAAAAACTGGGCTGTGGCCGTGGACCCAGCTGCGGCCGTGGACCCAGCTGTCAGCCTCTCCACGTACAGTACTCTTCCGATGGAAGTCGGTCATTGACCACATTGACCACTCTGCACCGAGAGCACCAAGGCAATGGACGATGGCGAGGCCTAGGAAGGGGACGACGCAGAGCCGGGGAAGATGCGACAGTGGATGCCCACGCGGAGAGGAGTACGAGGGTTCACTGGTTTGGCTGCGGTGTGAGGCTGCCGTCGCTGCAGAATAACAGGCGGTGTGGATGATTAGAGGGATGCCCTGGCCAGCGGTGCGAGTAGTAGGGGGCGGTGAGGCCTTCGCGGCATCACAGCCGGCCACGGGAGGCAGGAGCACGCGGCACGACCGCGCTGGTTTGGGCGGCTGGAGCAAGAAGACCAGAGGTTGAAGAAGCACTACTGTCATTGGATGAACATCGTACGGTAACTGGAGCTAGAATCGTTCATATTGACTAAGTTGACAAAGCCCTCCCTCCCCATCAACTTGGTAGGCCCACAAGCAGCCTCCCACGATGCCGAGTTCTAGCTGGCAGGGGGAGTATTCATTTTTTGTGCGTAATAAGGAGGCACTTCCTTGCGTGCGAAGATAGCTGGTGGGTCCGACCTGTCAGCGGGGGGCATGTTTTTTTCGCGAAATACAGAGGCCCTTCCGGTGGGTCCCAGATGTCAGGTGGAGGAATCAAAGACTTGAGAAGGCGTAGAGAACAAGCTAGTGTACCAGTAAAGAGACATTGGTGAGTTTTAGAAACAAGAGAGACGTGCTCCTGTAGCTGGTTCGAATCCAAACCTAGACTATGACTATATATGGTGCTATGCTACTCTGCAAGTAATGAAACTGACATATCCAACGTTTGCTTCTCCTCTTCTCTACTTACTCTGCCTAGCATCAGAATCTTTGGCCGCAGCAACCATGTTTGTTGGCTACTCGTCCACCAGCTCTTCAGCAGGCAACAATCAAATATGCGCCAAGTCGCTACCCGTACCATCACCTGTGGGTCTCATCACACCCCCGCCGACACGCACACCGCAGCCGGTTGCTCATTGTAACCCACTGCCGTTGGTGTGGTGCCACTGCTGTAAATCACGCTGAGTCATCCGTCGCGTCTCAACCACAATCCTCAACCCTGGCCGAGTCTTCTATAAATGCCCGAATCATGGGGTAATAATATGTTTAAGTGTTGTTCTGCTGCTTTCAGTTGCTGATTTTTTTAATAGTTTGGTTGATGATTGTCGGTGTCAAAACCGGCGGATCTCGGGTAGGGGGTCCCGAATTGTGCGTCTTAGGCGGATGGTAACAGGAGGCAGGGAACACGATGTTTTACCCAGGTTTGGGCCCTCTTGATGGAGGTAAAACCCTACGTCCCGCTTGATTAATATTGATGATATGGGTAGTACAAGAGTAGATCTACCACGAGATCGGAGAGGCTAAACCCTAGAAGCTAGCCTATGGTATGATTGTATGTTGTAGTTGTTGTGTCCTACGGACTAAAACCCTCCGGTTTATATAGACACCGGAGAGGGTTAGGGTTACACAAGGTTGGTTACAAAGGAGGAGATACACATATCCGTATTGCCTAGCTTGCCTTCCACGCCAAGTAGAGTCCCATCCGGACACGAGATGAAGTCTTTAATCTTGTATCTTCATAGTCTAGCAGTCCGGCCAATGGAGATAATCCGGCTGTCCGGAGACCCCCTAATCCAGGACTCACACTGTAGCCCGTGAACCAGGCTTCAATGACGATGAGTCTAGCGCACAGTATTGTCTTCGGCATTGCAAGGCGGGTTCCTCCTCCGAATACACCACGGAAGAATATGAACACACGGATAGTGTCCGACCCTGCAAAATAAGTTCCACATACCTCCGTAGAGAGAATAATATTTTCGCAAATCTAATTTGCTGACTTGTTTCGGCAACATGACATTAAGCCGTGGCCCGGTGATTATTCGAACCGTTTCCTTTAACTAGCCCCGCACATAACGCGAGGCAGTTTTTTGACACGTCTTGTCAAAGCAGAGATCGTGTCCCCTTATTACGGGATTCTCATCAATACGGGTGTGGGTAAGCCAACCATGTCTAGGACTCCTAGATTATAGGCAAGTCCCAAACGGCTACGAAGAGGACGCTTGATATTCACCCTCTTTATAAAGGGACAAGGCTTTTACTTTTTCCCTCCCGTGCTCAATTGAATCCTTCCCCCGCCTCGAGTTCTAACACCCAAAGCCCAGGTCAGGCGCTCTGGACCTTCAATCATGTCCAGATCTAGCCTTCAAGGCCGATGGATGCCCTCCTCCGTTATGGAAGAAGACATCAAGAAGTTGAGGGAGGCTAGATACCTGACCGCCGAGGTTTCACATCGGCTGCCTGCCTAAGGGCAGGTCATCCCTACTCCTAAACCCAACGAAGACGTCGTGTTCATCTCCCACTTCCTCTGAGGTTTAGGCCTCACCCTGGATCCCTTCGTAAGGGGTTTGATGTTTTACTACGGGCTAGATTTCCACGATCTAGCCCCGGACTCCTTTCTCCACATCTCGACATTCATTGTCGTGTGTGAGGCCTTCCTCCGCATTACCCCTCACTTCGGCCTGTGGCTCAAGACCTTTGGCGTGAAGCCGAAGATGGTCGAGGGGCAGTATGCAGCGTGCGGAGGCGCATTAATAAGCAAGATAGCAGGAGCTCCGTGGCCCAAAGGATCCTTTCCAGAGGTGTCCGGATTATGGCAACAGGAGTGGTTTTACATCACAACTCCCAGAAGTGCCAAGTGGATGGCTGCCCCTGCTTTCCGCTCGGGCCCTCCACCACAACTGATGTCATGGATTAGCAGAGGGCTGAGCTGGGGTCCCGCCAAGGACGTGCCTGTACTGCAAAGCCGCATCCAAAATCTCTTCGCAGGAGATTTCATTTTGATTATGGTAATGCAAGTCATGCTGGTTCGACGAATCCAGCCATGCAAACGCCGACCCCTCCGCATGTGGGAGTTCAACCCAGAAGGGCCGCGTACTATTCAGAATTTCCTTGGCCTGGCACACGAGGAGATGTATAAATCATTCTTCGGACCCCAAATAGAGTGTCCGGATACTACCGAGGACGTGGGCCTGCGCAGCAACCGTACCGCCGACCAAGTAAGTAATCCTTTAGCCGAACACACTGTCTTTTATTTACCATGACATCATTCTGAGAAGTCGCTCTTTGACCAGGACTGGCTAACAAAGGCGAAGATGATTCGGTGTTCGGCCCCCTTCCCTGAGGGTTTGGAGAATCCGGTACTGAAAAAGATGCTCGAGCTAGCACCCTGCCCGGAGCCATCAAAGGAAGATAAAGGGGGGGGGATAATGAGGTCGAAAGCGGGCCCCCATCGCTACCAATTCCAACCGAGGGAATGAGCGCCTGCGTGAAGGAGGATAACCAAGGAGAAGAATTCGACCTTCTCTCGCTTCGGGGAAGGAAGAGGACTGCCTCCGAAGATTCGGAAACTGAGGCTTCCAAACGGGAGAAGAAGTCTCCACTAGAGGGTCCTGCCTTGGAGGGTGCTTTTGCCGCACAAAGTCCGCGCGAGGATCAGCCCTCCAACGAGCTGTAAGTAATCAGAAAGTACTTTAATAGTGGAGATATACTACCTTACCTCTGAGGAAAATAACCGAAGCGTTTATCTTGCAGTTCGGATCTTAGCCCTTCTCAGCAGAGCTCGTCTTCAGGGGATCTTCTTCCGGAGATGATGGAGAGCGAAACGCCTCCCCCGGACTCCCCCGCTCAAGAAGCGGGCGACCTTGAAGTGTCGTCGCGGAGGGCCTCTCCGGATCCGGTGAGGCCAGAAGATAATCCTATAGTCACCTGAAGTCCCCAGCGTCTGGCTCTTGAAGAGAGCAAACAAAAGAGTCCGGCACCGTCTGGTATGCGGTCGAACGCACTGAGGGAGCTGTTGGAGCGAGCAGCCATTTCAGAAGAACACCGTACGTTGATGGGTACAGTGATGGAAATGATTTCATTCACCGAAAGCGGGTTGCATGATGCCTTTGTGAGTCTACTGACGGGCTTTGAGGTACGTAAAATGATGTACATTTGTGGTGGTACCGCACATTTTTAGGTGTGCCCTGTGTAGATAGTAGCCCCTGAGACTCTGGTTGTCGCCGAGGACGGCGGCAAACAGAGGATCGTAGTCCCAGGCAATAACCATACCTCTTTAATGTGCAGGTAGTGGGAGCTCCGGTGGCTAGCCGGACTCATGAGTTTGCCGAACTAAAGCGGCAACTAGATGCGGCAGACGCCGACATCGAGCTTGTTAACAAGCGGCTTGACGAGTCACATGGTAAGTAATGTTTTCCTGGTGAATGTCACATAATAAGAGTAGCATGATGCCAGTATCTTTAATATGTTGTGACTGCAGACGGAGCTGCCACCGTGGAGACCCTTCAGGCGGAACTTGCCCGGGCCAAGGAACAAGCAAGAGTTAGTAATGCGGCTGCGTTGAAGGCAGCCGAAGAGTTAAGAGCCGAGAAGGCCGCGCATTGCGAAAGCAAAGATAAGATGGCCAAGATGGGCGTAGAATTAAAAGACACTGCCGACCGTTGCCAGTTCCTTGAAAAAGAGAACCGAGTGAAGGCAGCGGACCTTGAAAAGGCCATGATGGCGAACAAAGACACCCGCTCTGCTATGAGAGCGAAGAAGGAGGAGCTGCGTGAAGCCGGGGATATTGCAGCTGGGAAGCCCTTTATGCTGCAGAGGAAGTTCGGAGATCCGCGGTATGCCCCTCTGGATCGGCTGTGGAGTTCGGCAGACGCATATATGGACTTGGCGGCGAGAGCTGTCGACGCGGCCAAATACTTCCGAGATCAAAAGATCGTGAAGTGGACAAGCTGTTCTGGTCGCAATTTAACGTTCCAGAGCGTCCGCTTCCATTGACTGATCAGCTAGCCGAATGGGCCGAACTCAATAGGTTGTCCGGACTCGCCATGAGGTCTGTCGTGGATCAGCTGTGGTCGGAAAAGCCGAAGCCGAACAACTATTTCAGCTTGGTGCAGCAATTCCTCGGTGCGGTGCCGCGCATCAATGCGATGAAGAGGTCGGCGTGCATAGAAGGCTCGCGGATGGCCCTTGCCCGTGTTAAAGCATACTGGGAGGAGATGGATGCCACCACTGTTGCGGCGCAGGGTTCGGCCATAGGCCGAGTGGCTGCTGAGCATTATTTCTAGGAGGTTCTCAAGGGTGCTCGTTTGATAGGGGCCCAGTGCTCGAAGAATATTATGTTTGAGTGACATGTATTCCCATTGTAAACACAATGTTTTTATGAAATTTATTAGAGCTGTGTTTATACTTTTTCCTGAAAGTAATATGGTGCCTCCTATGCGGCCGTTTATGCATACATGTGTATAACCTGAAAGATTGCAGTCGTCGGCTTCAACCCCCACACATATAATGCGGAGGTGTTTGCAAAAAACGTGTGTTCACACTTAACCCAACGTCTTGGTCCTATTAAGGAGGTGATAGCACAGCGAACGAGGCAACCAGACTATGATGCTTTAACACTTTCACTTAGCCATAGGAGTTTGACGGTGGGGCTACTATATAGCCCCTGGTGGCTCCGCACTCTCCCGAACTCGGGGTGCGTAGATGCCTGGACGGGAAACGGCCCTTCGTTAAAGTGGAGGAATTCTAACATCCCGATAGGTCATCGAGTGGTTGACCAGTCTCACGCTATATCATGACAGTCAGTTTTCGGCTTTCTCTACTGAGGTGCTCGTCCGGATGACCCGGGGCACAATCGCAGTAGTTCTCCTAGTGCTACCTTAGCCGATAGAGCGGAACGTAAGGTACCAAAACATAGGAGCCGGGCAAACCCAACATTTGACCAAAGACATGATTCGGAGCTGATGCATATAAGGCCAAACTCGCGACGCCGAACACTCCCTAAGGTATTCGGTCTTTATGGTATAAACCGGGCCTAAATAGTGCCCTTTGTAAGAAGCCCCTGGTGTTCAGGTACGTGCATTATTCTGATGTGGCCACATGCCAAGACGCCAGCATCCTTCTCAATTGTACCGAGAATCCGAGGGATGTGTATCAACAAGAGACAGTAAAAAAGGTTTACGCAGGGTCTTAATCTAAAAAGAATCCTTGGAGAGGGTCCCTGCTGCACGTCTGTGCCTGTGTCTCCGTTGTGCCGTATCCTGGACGGGTGTAGCACGATGGTCATCTGTAAAAGAGAGGAACTTAGGTGAAAAGTTGTCGTGCAAAAAGATAGTTTTTAAAGAAACCATGTATAATTAAAGATGAGAAAAAATTGCCACTTGTCTGCGCGCGTTGAGCCCCTTGTATTTGTAATAGGGGTGTGGCCATCATTCCGGTATGAATTACATGTAGCTGCTGCGGACTCGTCTAACCGTGTCCGTGGTCTTGACGACCTATCAAATGCTTTAGCTGGTGAGGCCATTTTTAGTGTGCGGCTGCCAAGGCAGTCGCACTCTCTTCGGCGCGCAGGGATCGCTTAATATTTCCATTCACTGTAATGATGCCATGTGGACCGGGCATCTTAAGCGTAAGGGAAGCGTAATGCGGTATTGCATTAAAGCGAGCGAAAGCTTCGCGTCCAAGTAGTGCTTGATAGCCACTTTGGAACGGAGCAATGTGGAATGTTAAGTTTTCGCTACGGAAGTTATCGTGGAAGCCGAATATAACCTCTAGTAGCAGGGAGCCCGTGCAATGAGCCCCCGGGCCTGGCGTTACTCCTTTAAGGGTAGTGTTGCTGTGGCAAATTTTCGTTGGGTCTATCCCCATTTTGCGGATTGTGTCCTGATATATCAGGTTTAGATGGCTGCCACAATCCATCAGGACTCGTGTGAAGTGTTATCCATCAATTATTGGGTCTAATACCAAGGCAGCCCATCCTGCACGCCGGATACTTGCTGAGTAATCCTGATGGTCAAAAGTGATCGGTTGAAACAACCAGTGGCAGGACCCCGCGGTGATAGGCCCTTGGGCATATTTATTCGGGAGTGTCGCTTTGTTTCTCCCCTTGGTCATGTGTAACACGTTTACTGTTTTGACTTCTGGTGGAAATTTTTTTTGTTCCCCAATGTCTTGCATGAGAGGCTCATCCTCGTCTTCGCTTGGTGTATCCTCCCCCTTGTGTACGGCGTTGAGCTTGCCGGACTGCTTGAAGACCCAACATTCTCTGTGGGTATGATTGGCGGGTTTACTAGGGGTGCTATGGATATGACATATGTGGTCCAGAATTTTGTTGAGGCTGGACAGTTCATCTCTGGCGCCTTTAGAGGGCGGCTTTTGCTGACTTGGCCGAGAGCTTTTGAATCCGGCGTTTACTGCCGTGCTCTTCGTGTTGTCTTCTTTATTCCGGCGTTTGTTATTGTTGTTGCACCGTGATTTCCCGTTTCCATCTCTAACTTCGGATGTACTGGGGTCGCTGGTGCTGCATCTGGCTAGCCAGCTATCCTCACCCGCACAAAAGCGGGTCATGAGGCTTGTTAGTGCTGCCATTGTTCTCGACTTTTCTTGGCCAAGGTGTCTGGCAAGCCATTCGTCACGGATGCTATGCTTAAAAGCAGCCAAGGCTTCGGCATTCGGACAGTCGACTATTTGGTTCTTTTTAGTAAGAAACCTGTTCCAAAGCTTTCGGGCCGACTCTCCGGGCTGTTGAGTTATATGACTCAAATCGTCTGCGTCCGGAGGTCGGACATAAGTTCCTTGAAATTTTGCCCGAAAAGTGTCTTCGAGCTCTTCCCAGCTTCCAATGGAGCTTTCGGGGAGGCTTTTAAGCCAGTGCCGAGCCGGCCCTTTGAGCTTGAGGGGTAAATATTTGATGGCGTGGAGATCATCTCCTCGAGCCATATGGATATGGAGGATATAGTCCTCAATCCAGACCCCAGGGTCTGTTGTTCCGTCGTATGCCTCTATGTTTACGGGTTTGAATCCTTCTGGAAATTCATGGTCCAGCACCTCATCGGTGAAACATAGGGGGTGTGCGGCACCCCTGTATCTGGGTGTACCGCGTTGTTCGGATGTTTGTTGTGTTGCATCGTATGCTGGAGAGCGCTTGCGTGGTCCATAGATGGATCTGGTTGCGCCGTCCTTTTGATGCGAGCCCTCGCGTGAATCGCGTATTGGCTTATATGTGGCATTGTTTGCCGCTCTATGTTGGCCGTGAGGTCGTCTATCTGGCCAGGTGGCCGTTTTGATTTTTGGTTGCGGGGGATCTAAGGCCTCCTCATCGAATTCGGGTAGTAACTTCCGCTTCGGGTAACTCTTGGTGGGGCGATTGCCGCCGTACTTTGCTGCTGCGTTGAGTACTTTGCTCCATCTGATTCCGAGTGTATCTTGTGCAGCCTTGAGTCTTTGCTTCTGCTTTTTTAGACTCCTCGCGGTGGCAACAAGCCTTTGACGGGCATTCTGTTGCTCCGGGTGTCTGTCCGGTGTGAGGTCGTCCGGACTATTATCTTTGACCGAGTCCGGTTGTTCGGTTTGATTCTCCGTATTGCCGTGATCCGGCGATGGTTCGCCTTGCTCTAACGCTGGGTCTATATGATCGTTGTTTCTATCGAGGCGGGATTTGGGGCGGCGCTTACGCCGCCGCTTTGACTGCTTCTCGAGGGGACAACCCTTCGCTGCGTCCTTCTGTTCCTCGTCGTCGTTTTCTTTTGGTGTGTCCACCATGTATACGTCATGTGCTGAAGTGGGCGTCCAGTGCCCTGGTGGCAGTGGTTCCTGTTTGTCTCCTGCATCATCGTCCATACCGTCGATGTCTTCGAATTCGGAGTCGAGCATGTCGGTTAAGTCATCGACAGTGGCTATTAAGTGGGTGGTGGGTGGGCAACGAATTTTTTCGTCATCCGCATCCCAATCCTGCCGGGCATAGTTCGGCTAGGATTCTCCTGACAAGGAGAGAGACTTTAATGAATTCAGTATATCGCCAAAGGGCGAGTGTTGAAAGATATCCGTAGAGGTAAACTCCATGATTGGCGCCCAACTAGATTCGATCAGAACGGGTGCAGGCGGTTCGGAGTCCGTGGCCGGAGAAGTATCCGGCAGTTTAACAACACGACTCTCGTGCAAGGTAAAGTCGATGTTCGACTCGATCGCTGCTGAGGGTAAGGCCTCCGTGGCGGGGTCCATCCACCCGTCCGCGGAAGGCGCAACTGGCTCCGAATTAGGGTCGAAGCGGCTGCCGGTGCGATCTCCTGAACACTGTCCGATGGTAGAGCTAAATCATACTCATCACGACCGCGTGACGCACAAGGCAGAGGCTCGAATCCGTCGAAGATCAAGTCTCCGCGGATATCGGCCGTGTAGTTTAAGCTTCCAAACCTGACCTGGTGGCCAGGGGCGTAACTTTCAATCTGCTCCTGATGGCCAAGCGAATTGGCCCGCAGTGAAAAGCCGCCGAACACGAAGATCTATCTGGGGAGAAAAGTCTCACCCTGGACTGCATCGCTATCGATGATAGTAGGAGCCATCAAGCCTAATGGCGATGACACAGAGGAACTCTCAATGAAAGCACCAATGTCGGTGTCAAAACCGGCGGATCTCGGGTAGGGGGTCCCGAACTGTGCGTCTAAGGCGGATGGTAACAGGAGGCAGGGAACACGATGTGTTACCTAGGTTCGGGCCCTCTTGATGGAGGTAAAACCCTACATCCTGCTTGATTAATATTGATGATATGGGTAGTACAAGAGTAGATCTACCACGAGATCGGAGAGGCTAAACCCTAGAAGCTAGCCTATGGTATGATTGTATGTTGTAGTTGTTGTGTCCTACGGACTAAAACCCTCCGGTTTATATAGACACCGGAGAGGGTTAGGGTTACACAAGGTCGGTTACAAAGGAGGAGATACACATATCCGTATTGCCTAGCTTGCCTTCCATGCCAAGTAGAGTCCCATCCGGACACGAGACGAAGTCTTTAATCTTGTATCTTCATAGTCTAACAGTCCGGCCAATGGAGATAATCCAGCTGTCCGGAGACCCCCTAATCCAGGACTCCCATAATGATCTTCCAATTTGATTCGTTCAGAAAAGGGAAGATTCATGTGATTTGTATTTCTGGGAAGTTGCTGATGTGGGGGAGTGCAACTACGCTGATTATTTGGTTAGCCGAGGAATCCCAATACCAGCAGGTTGGGGTGTTGGAAAAGTAACTGAAGGAACAGCAAAAGAGGAAGATGCAAAGCAGAAGGTTAAAGATGCAGTTCCTCTGATCATGGCCAAGCAACAGCTGCTGAACGGCCTTGACAGCAATGAGGAGATGAAAGAGCTTGTGAAGATAATGGGCAAAATCGATGTGCTCTGTAGGATGATTGTCTCTTTATTTGAAGTGTATGTAGCACTCGTGATGTATTCAGTGGCTATGACATGAGCACTTTGCTGAAACTAGTAATGAATTAAACCTGTGTAGCAGGCTGGGCGTAGTGTTGTGAACATCTAATGATTTCTATTAACAGAAATCAGGGGGTATCCCCTTTTTCTCATAAATAAATAGCAGAGGCCCTTTTGGTAATAAATAAATAAATAAATTAGCAGAGGCCCTGTCGGATCAACTTTGTTCTCATTCGAAGACGTCGAGTAAATTGTAGTCCAACAACAAACTATGTCATCAAATTCAAGTTTCACAGCCAAATATGAGTACAACTAAACAACAATGTCATCATGTTTTAGTCGTATACAATCACCAAAGACAAATCAGCATACATAACAAGTGATGTTCTCATAGGAAAATACTAAACAACATGTTCATCAGGTTTTAGTTGTCATAGCAAACACAATTTCACATAGTAGATAAAAAACGTCTTCTGGCAGGCAAATACGACAAAAGCAATGTAATCATCATCCGCAGCAATAACGTCAACATCTTTGCCATGTGTATCAGTCTGAATCATAATTCCCCACGACGTCATCTTCTTCTTTGTCCTAAACATCCTCGAACGTTGGCTTCTTCTTGATCAACTCTTGTATGTCCACAGCATGACAGGCAATCTTTTCGCCGGTGTCATTGACGTGATGGTTCTCAAAGATATTAGGAACATCTGTGTTATCTTGTACATTAGGAGCAGTGTAAGCATCATCTTGTTGTGCAACTTCATTGAACGAATTCCTCTGCTCAAACCTTTGCAATACTCTCAAGTCATCGCTACGTGCAAATGTGTCTTCCAAGAAAAATATCTGTGTTGCTTGATTTGCCAAAATAAAAGGCTCGTTGGTCTGGTACGCCACCTTGACATTGATGGATTTGAAATAATCATCAGCTCTGGGTTTTGCGATCCTGGAAAACAGGTTATACCAATGACAGCACAACAGAACCACACACCGATGATCCTCGAAACTGGAGATATACTGCAACTGAACAATGTCTGTTATGTCAGCATACATTTCAGTTGTCTCTTTGTCATACGTATCCGTGCTCATGATGTCACTATTTTGTGTCTTCTTGCCTTCGTATCGTGCAAGGGTGTTGTAGCGCACATCTCCAACAACGCAAGATTCATAATGTCTTACCCGAGTATCAGGACCCATTGCTAGTGAGTAAAGGGCATCATCAACTGCCTGCCCATCCTCCCGCATCTTCTTAACCTATGGTTAGAAAATAGACAAGCTAATCATCTTATGTACTCAATATATTAAAAAAAACTGACAGTGCAATTCAAAAGCTTACATGGCTCTTGAACCATTTCGCAAATCCTGCCATAACCAGTTTGTCAATGTTTCTTGGATTTTGCGGCAGTAACTCCTTTTTGCAGATGCTGCACAACATAGTGATTGCGTCAAACATCTAAATATATAAGAATGTGCTGCAAGTTTAGTAGATTACAATGTATAAGCTGCAGTACTTAGCACTTACTAGATATAAGGTAGTATCTCAGGACAGTTATTCAACACATACCAAACCATTTTGTCCAAATCTTTAGGTTTGTCCTTTTTTCGACTCTTCCCTGTAACTCGAACAGAATAATCGAAAATATTGAGCCCGGGATTGTCTTCATCCACCTCTTTGCTAAGCCAATCAGCTGTTTCAATGTATTTTGAGTAGAATGTCAATGCTTCTGTAGCAATGTAGGCCTCTGCAATGGAACCCTCGGGTCTAGCTCTGTTCCTATCATAGCCCTTGAAAGTGCCTAGCAGCCTTTCAATATGGTACATCCAGCCATACTGTACTGGACCTCTAAGTAGTGCCTCATCGGGTAGATGAACAGCCAAATGCACCATCACATCAAAGAAGGCTGGAGGATATATCTTCTCAAGGTCGCATAGGATAGTTGGTATCTTGTCTCTAAGACTCTCCAAAGCATCTATCCTGATATTTCTACTGCAGAGTTCCCTAAAGAATTGTCCCAACTCTGCAACTGCTCTGTATAAGTCAGGGCAGCCCAATCCTCTAAGGATAACAGGTAAAACCCTTTGAAGTAGGACGTGGCAGTCATGAGTTTTCAACCCTTGTACATTGTTTCCATCTGCACTGACTCTCCTTTAAGGGTTGGAAGCAAATCCATGTGGGAATCTCACACGTGACAAGACCTCACAGAATTCTTTTCTTTTTACCTTGTCCAAGACGTACACAGCTGGTGCCATATCTCGTGGTTTACCTTCATCTTGCACCTGCAAATCCTGTGTGATACCCAGGTGTGTCAAATCAATCCTAGATTTTGAGGTATCTTTCGTCTTGCCTTCAATATTAAGAAGTGTGCCGATAATGCTGTCACATATATTTTTCTCGATGTGCATCACATCAAGATTATGCCGTAGATCCAAATCTTTCCAATACTCCAAGTCCCACAAAGTGGACCTGCGGGTAAACAATAATCTCTCTTCTGCCCTGCCACGCTTCCTTTTCCCGCTACCATTATCAGTATGGTTTCCTGGTGTAATATGCCTGACCTTCTCTAATTCCACTTGCAACTCACCGGCGGTGAGCCTCTTTGGCGCATCACGGTTTTCATGCTTTTGCATTGAACACATGTCTTTGGTATTTTCTAGGATGCGGCTTGTCCTTGGAAAGGAAACGTCGGTGTCCAATGTAACAGATCTTGCTAAGTATTGCATATGACAGTGGATTCCTGTCATAGCGAACACATGCATTGTAACCATGTGTCGTTCACCCTGACATAGTGCCCAAAGCATTGTAACCATATTTGCATTTCGGGCATTCACTTAAGTTGGCATAATCCTTCCGGAACAGAACACAATTATTCTTACGAACATGGATCATATCATATCCAATTCCAACTGCACAAAGGAAATTCTTCATTTTACTGTAGGTGTGTGGCAGCTCAGACGCATCTGGGAAAGCTTTGCGAAAAGCAGCCAACATCGCATCGAATGATTTGTTGGTCATCCGCTCAGATGTCTTCACTTGAAGAAAGGTGACCATAGCTGAGAATACTGACAACTTATTTCCTGGGGTGACAGCCACGTTGCATTGTTCCAACATGCGGGAACACCGTTTTTCTTCTGTAGGTGAAAGTTCACGGAATGCACGAGCATTTCGTAGCATTGTTTCAATGTTGGTCAAACTCACTGGCTCCGTCACCACCTCCTCCTCCTCCTCTTCCACCTGAGCATCAGGCAGATCAAGATGGTGATCTGCTGCTTCCACGTAGTCAATAGCATTGACGTTCACAGCTTCACCATGATGAACCCACCTAGTATATGTGACTGACATCCCATACAAGTGTAGATGATTTTGCACAGTTGACTGGGGTCTTGTAACTGAATTCATACAACTGCTACACGGGCAGAGCACATCTGATTTCGGACCACATACTCAGCTCTGATCAAGTTCATGAAGTTTTCAACCCCCTCAATATATGCAGCGGAGAATCTTCAAGCTGAAGTTATCCAAGTCCTGTCCATCTGTTATACACACAAATTAGTTCTTCTACTAGATATTACAGGAAAAACATATATGCTTTTTTATGAAGTCCAGAAGAAAATACCTAGGTCGATGTCTAAAGCTATGGCAAGATATTTGGACGAGCAGATCTAAGTAACGAAATATATGTAAAGCTAATTCAACAAACAAATTTGAGTCCTAAATTATGGCAGGCTATTTCAGCAGTCAATGAGGCCGAGCACACAGCCATCGAACTATCGAAGGCCATCGCAGCAACAAAGATCGAGTATAAAATAGTGTAGAGCTATTTCACCTAACAGATTGGCTACTAGACCATGGCAATCTATGTCACAATAAATATATGGCAGGATATTTTAGCAACTAATCAGCCTTGGCATGCCATCTCAGCTAAGCAGATTATGTGCAGAACAGGGCAAGGAAGCTTCTTAAGCAGATCATATTGACTGTAAACTACTTCGGCAAATAGTGAGATTAACAAGGTCTATCATCTAAGATTCAGCGCTACACCGACATGCACGGGGCCTCAGTCTAGAATGCGCGTACCGTGGGAGAAGCTGACCACTGTGCGTCTCCACACGAACGTCACCAGCGGTGGCGGCACTGACCGCCATGCGCCTCCACAAGAACGTCGCCAGCGGTGGCGGCGCGGCTAGATGGCGGCAGTCTACGAGAGCGTACTGTGGGAGCGAGAGGATCGCCGTGCGTCCCCTCGACAAACCGCGGCGCTGACGTATCGACGTGGCAGGGAGGGCGGCTTTGGCGGAGCGAATGGAGTGGAGGGGGATGGGGGGAGGGGGTTTGGGGAATATTATTGGCTAGGATTTGGGGGGAATTTTTGGGTGGGGGGGGGGGAGGATTTTCGCATGGTGGGCGGGGGGAGTTTGGCACATGGTCGGTTTATCCAAGTGCAGTCCCACGTGTCAGTGAAGAGGCAAGGCGAAGCACGTTCCGTTTGCGTGAGCCGTGTGCAGGACCGAACGTGTGTGGGGTGCAATGCGACTACGACAGGGGTGCTGTGAGTGTACCGCCTTTTTTCCTTTTAAACTAGGTGCTTCACCCCCTCAAAAAAACTTGTTGCTTCGCGCGATCCATCGATACTACTACTAGTAATCCAGTAATCCCGACTAAAACGGCGCGGCCGGGTCTTTTCCCGCGCGATATGCCGGGAGGTTGGCTTAGTTGGGTTTTTAGGACGAGTAATGCTACACCTACGTAGTCCTAGTTACGTAATTAACATAATGTGAAACGTGTGAGCTGTTGATTGTAGATTGGGGGGTGGGAGGGGCCCACCACCATGAAGATTAGGGGAGGAGAGAGAGAGAGAGGCAATTTACGTTAACCCTTTCGTAGGTTCCCGTAGATGTGGAAAGATGTGAAATGCGTGAATATGCATTTGCAGATAAGGCCTTCCCTCGTTCATCCTTTTCTCCCACAAGATCTTGATCTTCCGTACAACGCACGGGCATCTTGCTAGTACTCCTACAATATACTATATTATTGTGAAAGTTCATATACACCGGCCGAGATTAATGCAAACACGGCAGATTTTCATTACATTTTGAACTTTTATAGGACAAAAAAATAAAAGAAACCCAACCCTGAACCTATTCTACAGCGGCGACCGACGTCCTCCATCTGTGATCTCCATGTACGGGGGCGGGGTTCAAGACTCGTGAAGTGAAGGTGCGGACTCCGGTGAGGAAAAGTAGAACGCGGGAGATGGACCGGCCAGTTGGCACACCATGCCCTGCCGCCTCCCATGCCCTACTCATCCTCGGAGGAGTCCCCGACCTCGGCGGTGCCGGACGTTGGACGAAGGCAAGTAGGACGCGTGGCTGACGGTGCTCCCGTCGTCGGCCACCAGTGTGGCCACCGCTTGTGCGGCGACTTGAGCGAGGGCGGCGACCTCGAGCTCCATCCCCGAAGACAAGCTCTCCCGCAGAGCGTTCGCGCTTGCGGTCATGGCGGATGTGGTGCCAGGTAGGAGTATGATGCGCTATGGTGTGGAGGTTAGCTGGGCGTTGCCGCTTTAAGTAGCGCATTCCGGTGAGGCCAAGCGTCCTGGTGCGTCATTAAGTCACCGGAGTTGGTTCCTCGGGCACCGAGCCTCTTAACAACGGCAAACGGATGGACGACATGAATGCGGGCAGCTGGCACCGGCTGGGAACACAGCGCTGATACATCTCCAATGTATCTATAATTTTTGATTGCTCCATGCTATATTATCTATTGTTTTGGACTATATTGGGCTTTATTTTCCACTTTTATATTATTTTTGGGACTAACCTATTAACCGGAGGCCCAGCTCAGATTTGCTGTTTTATGCCTATTTCAGTGTTTCGAAGAAAAGGAATATCAAACGGAGTCGAAACGGAACGAAATCAATTGGAGAAGTTATTTTTGGAAGGAAACCTACCAGATAGACTTGGACCCTATGTCAGAAGATGAAGGAGGAGCTCACGAGGGTAGAGGGCGCGCCCACCCCCCTGGGGCGCGCCCCCTGCCTCGTGCCCCCCCTTCGGTCCACCGACGTACTCCTTTCACCCATATATACCCACGTATCCTAAAAACATCCGGGAGCACAATAGATCGGGAGTTCCACCGCCAGAAGCCTCCGTAGCCACCAAAAACCAATCTAGACCTGTTCCGGCACCCTGCCGGAGGGGGCAGCCCTTCTCCCGTGGCCATCTTCATCATCCCGGTGCTCTCCATGACGAGGAGGGAGTAGTTCACCCTCGGGGCTGAGGGTATGTACCAGTAGCTATGTGTTTGATCTCTCTCTCTCTCTCTCTCGTGTTCTTGATTTGGCACGATCTTGATGTATCGCGGGCTTTGCTATTATAGTTGGATCTTATGTTTCTCCTCCCCCTCTACTCTCTTGTAATGAATTGAGTTTTCCCCTTTGAAGTAATCTTATCGGATTGAGTCTTTAAAGATTTGAAAACACTTGATGTATGTCTTGCCGTGTGTATATGTGGTGACAATGGGATATCACGTGATTCACTTGATGTACGTTTTGGTGATCAACTTGCGGGTTCCGCCCATGAACCTATGCATAGGGGTTGGCACACGTTTTCGTCGTGATTCTCCGGTAGAACTTTGGGGCACTCTTTGAGGTCCTATGTGTTGGTTGAATAGATGAATCTGAGATTGTGTGATGCATATCGTATAATCATACCCACGGATACTTGAGGTGACATTGGAGTATCTAGGTGACATTAGGGTTTTGGTTGATTTGTGTCTTAAGGTGTTATTCTAGTACGAACTCTAGGGCTGTTTGTGACACTAATAGGAATAGCCCAACAGATTGATTGGAAAGAATAACTTTGAGGTGGTTTCGTACCCTACCATAATCTCTTCGTTCGTTCTCCGCTATTAGTGACTTTGGAGTGTCTCTTTGTTGCATGTTGAGGGATAGTTATGTGATCCAATTATGTTGTCATTGTTGAGGGAACTTACACTAGCGAAAGTATGAACCCTAGGCCTTATTTTCACGCACTGCAATACCGTTTACGCTCACTTTTATCATTAGTTACCTTGCTCTTTTTTATTATTTCAGATTACAAATACCTTTATCTACTATCCATATACCATTTGTTTCACCATCTCTTCGCCGAACTAGTGCACCTATACAATTTACCATTGTATTTGGTGTGTTGGGGACACAAGAGACGCTTTGCTATTTGGTTTCAGGGTTGCTTGAGAGAGACCATCTTCATCCTACGCCTCCTACGGATTGATAAACCTTGTCATCCACTTGAGGGAAATTTGCTACTGTCCTACAAACCTCTGCACTTGGAGGCCCAACAATGTCTACAAGAAGAAGGTTGTGTAGTAGACATCAAGCTCTTTTCTGGCGCCGTTGTCGGGGAGGTGAGTGCTTGAAGGTATATCTTTAGATCTTGCAATCGAGTCTTTTAGTTTCTTGTTTTATCACTAGTTTAGTTTATAAAAGAAAACTATAAAAAATGGAATTGAGTTTGTCTCATACGCTTCACCTTTTTAATATCTTTCGTGAGTATGATGGAAAGGAAAATTGTGCTCTAATGCTAGAAGAAGAATTACATAGAATGCTTGGCATAAAATATGTGAATGATCAGCATGATTGCAATGTTGTTAGTACGAATTCTTTGAATATCCATGATACTAATGATGATTGCACTAGTTATGATGAGAATGTCTCCTATAAACATGTCAATTTTTGTGGAGTGCATTGGGTTTGTAAGTACACACCAAATAGGGAAGATAGATATTGCAAGAGGCATAAGTACTTAGAAACCAAATTGTTGCAAGAAGAGCAATGTGCTGAAAATTTAAATTTTCTTAGCCCTACTTGTGAACTTTGCAATGAATGTGATCATTTTAGTACCCAATGCAAATTGTTTCATGATCGTATCGTGTCCAAAAATTGTGATGACTTGATTTCCCTTGCACATCATAATGAACTTAGTTTGCTCTTGGGTTATGAAGAAATTAAACGTATAACTAAGGATATTCCAAAATTTTCCCTTGATAAAGTTCTTCATTTTGATCTAGAGAAAATTTATATGTATTGTGCGGTGAATTGCATTGAAAATCCTTATATTGCCAATTACATAAAGAAAACAAAACAAATAGAAGATGAAGAGAATACTAATGAAAGGGAAGAGACTTCCCAATATCCTCCTATTATTTCTTATGATGAATCAGGTAACGAGGAGGAGCCTCCTATTCAACCAATCTCATTAATAAGGAGCTTCAAAAAGAGGATTGAACCCACACATGATGTGGCGAAGAAGAAGAAAAGAAAAAGGAAGAGAGGTAAAAAGATATCTCTCTCAAATAATGCTGCTCCTATTACTATTGTGCCTCATGAAAATATAATTGTGGAAGATAATGATACTTCTTATGAACTTGAAAATCTTTTTGGAACTTGCTTGGAAGAATATGATAATTGCTATACTATTGGTGCTATCCATACTATTAATAATGAGAGTGATTATGCTTATGATATGAAAAGGCCCAAGCTTGGGGATGCTATGTTTGATGAAGATGATGTTTTTGAGAATATATTTGCTACAATTAATGTTTGTCCCAAGCTTGGGGATTCTATGATTAATGAAGATGATATTTTTAGTCTCCCAAGTTTTGATATGCAAGTTTATAATGATGATAGCATGCCTCCTACTTATGATGATTATTGTGATGATAATTATGCTATAAAAAGTAGTGATTATATTTATAAAACTTGTCATGATTATGATTACCCCTTCTCTGAACATTACTCTTTTAATGTGGAAACAATTTATAGTATTCGAGTTTCCTATGATACTCCCACTATTCTGAATGAGAAGAATTTTGCCTATGTGGAGAGTAGTAAATTTTCTATGCTTGTAGATCATGAAAAGAATGCTTTAGGTGCTGGTTATATTGTTTAATTCATTCATGATGCTACTGGAAATTATTATGAGGGAGGAATATATGCTTGTAGGAATTGCAAGAATATCAAGTTTCCTCTCTATGTGCTTAAAATTTTGAAGTTATGCTTGTTTTACCTTCCTATGCAAGTTGATTCTTGTTCCCACAAGTTGTTTGCTCACAAAATCCCTATGCATAGGAAGAGGGTTAGACTTGAATGTGCTTGTCATATGCTTCATGATGCTCTCTTTATGTTTCAATTCTTATGTCTTATGTGAGCATCATTGAAATCATTATGCCTAACCAGGGGCGTTAAACGTTAATGCTTGTTGGGAGGCAACCCAATTTTATTTTAGTTCCTTACTTTTTGCTCCTATTTAGTAATAAATAATTCGTCTAGCCTCTGTTTAGATGTGGTTTTAGTTGTTTAATTAGTGTTTGTGCCAAGTAGAACCTTTGGGAAGACTTGGGGAAAGTCTTGTTGATCATGCTGTAAAAAACAGAAACTTTAGCGCTCACGAGAATTGCTGCCATTTTTATTTGGAGAGTGATATTTAGTTAATTATTTTTGCAGATGATTAATAGATAAATTCCTCAGGTCCATCAATTTATTTGAGAATTTTATGAGTTCCAAAAGTATGCGTTAGTTACAGATTACTACAGACTGTTCTGTTTTTGACAGATTCTGTTTTTCATGTGTTGTTTACTTATTTTGATGAATCTATGGATAGTAAAATAGTTTATAAACCATAGAGAAGTTGGAATAGAGTAGGTTTAACACCAATATAAATAAAGAATGAGTTCATTACAGTACCTTGAAGTGGTGATTTACTTTCTTATACTAACGGAGCTTACGAGTTTTCTGTTAAGTTTTGTGTTGTGAAGTTTTCAAGTTTTGGGTAAAGATTCGATGGACTATGGAATAAGGAGTGGCAAGAGCCTAAGCTTGGGGATTACCAAGGCACCCCAAGGTAATATTCAAAGACAACCAAGAGCCTAAGCTTGGGGATGCCCCGGAAGGCATCCCCTCTTTCGTCTTTGTTCATCGGTAACTTTACTTGGAGCTATATTTTTATTCGCCACATGATATGTGTTTTGCTTGGAGCGTCAATTTATTTTGTTAGGATTTTCTTGATGTTATTTATAACAACATTTTGCATCTTTTATTTCAATAAAAGTGGCATTGATAGCCTTTACTATGCCTATGTTATAAGTATACATGTTGCTGTTTGAAAACAGAAAGTTTACCGCTGTTGCAATAATTCCCTAGAAAAGTCAGAATGTGATAAAATTTTTAAAACTTTTTCATATTAAGCTCTGATAAATTTACTACAGTGGGAGTTTTCTTCCATAATTTTTGGAGCTAGGGAAGTATGGATGTTGCAGCATTCTTTACAGACTATCATGTTTAGGCAGATTGCTGTTATGTTTGCATTGCTTGCATATGTTTGCTTCTTTAATGATTCTATTTGAGGATAGGAATATTAAATATGCAGAGGCATTTAGTATGCAATGTTGAATAATAATTTTAGTGATTTGCTACAGTAGAGTATGATAAGGTTTTGGCAATGGTTTATACTAACTTATCTCACGAGTCCTTGTTGAGTTTTGTGTGGATGAAGCTTTTGAGATTTAGGGAGACCTTGATATGAGAGGAATTAAGGAGACACAAAAGCTCAAGCTTGGGGATGCCCAAGGCACCCCAAGATAATATCTCAATAAGTCTCAAGCGTCTAAGCTTGGGGATGCCCCGGTTGGCATCCCACCTTTCTTCTTCAACAACTATCGGTTAGTTTCGCTTGATCCTAAGTTTTTGCTTCTTCACATGATGTTTGCTATTCTTAGAATGTCATTTTATTTTGCTTTGCTTGATGTTTGAATAGAATACCAAGATCTGAAATTATTAAATGTTAGAGAGTCTTCACATAGTTACATAATTATTCGACTACTCATTGATCTTCGCTTATATCTTTCGGAGTAGTTTGTCATTTGGTCTAGTGCTTCACTTATATCTTTTAGAGCATGGTGGTAGTTTTATTTTGAAGAAATAGATGAAATCTCATGATTCACCTAGATTATTTTCAGAGTCTTAAATAGCATGGTAATTTGCTTAAAATCCTAATATGCTAGGTATTCAAGAATAATAAAATTCTTTTATGAGTGTGTTGAATACTATGTGAAGTTTGATACTTGATAATTGTTTTGAGATATGGAGATGGTGATATTAGAGTCATGCTAGTTGAGTAGTTGTGAATTTGATAAATACTTGTGTTGAAGTTTGTGATTCCCGTAGCATGCACGTATGGTGAACCGTTATGTGATGAAGTCGGAGCATGATTTATTTATTGATTGTCTTCCTTATGAGTGGCGGTCGGGGACGAGCGATGGTCTTTTCCTACCAATCTATCCCCCTAGGAGCATGCGCGTAATACTTTGCTTTGATAACTTGTAGATTTTTGCAATTAGTATGTGAGTTCTTTATGACTAATGTTGAGTCCATGGATTATACGCACTCTCACCCTCCCACCATTGCTAGCCTCTCTAGTACCGTGCAACTTTTGCCGGTACCATAAACCCACCATATACCTTCCTCAAAACAGCCACCATACCTACCTATTATGGCATTTCCATAGACATTCCGAGATATATTGCCATGCAACTTTCCACCATTCCGTTTATTATGACACGCTTCATCATTGTCATATTGCTTGCATGATCATGTAGTTGACATTGTATTTGTGGCAAAGCCACCGTTCTTAATTCTTTCATACATGTCACTCATGCATCATTGCACATCCTGGTACACCGCCGGAGGCATTCATATAGAGTCATATTTTGTTCTAAGTATCGAGTTGTAATTCTTGAGTTGTATGAAAATAAAAGTGTGATGATCATCATTATTAGAGCATTGTCCCAGTGAGGAAAGGATGATGGAGACTATGATTCCCCCACAAGTCGGGATGAGACTCCGGACGAAAATAAATAAATAAAAGAGGCCAAAGAAGCCCAAATAAAAAAGAAAGAAAAGAGGCCATAAAAAAGGAGAAGACCCAAATAAAAAAATAAAAAAGAGAGAAAAAGATAGAAGGGGCAATGCTACTATCCTTTTACCACACTTGTGCTTCAAAGTAGCACTGTAATCTTCATGATAGAGAGTCTCTTGTTTAGTCAATTTCATATACTAGTGGGAACTTTTCATTATAGAACTTGGCTTGTATATTCCAATGATGGGCTTCCTCAAATTGCCCTAGGTCTTCGTGAGCAAGCGAGTTGGATGCACACCCACTAGTTTCTTTTGTTGAGCTTTCATACACTTATAGCTCTAGTGCATCCGTTGCATGGCAATCCCTACTCACTCACATTGATATCTATTGATGGGCATCTTCATAGCCCGTTGATACGCCTAGTTGATGTGAGACTATCTTCTCCTTTTTGTCTTCTCCACAACCACCATTCTATTCCACCTATAGTGCTATGTCCATGGCTCACGCTCATGTATTGTGTGAAGATTGAAAAAGTTTGAGAACATCAAAAGTATGAAACAATTGCTTGGCTTGTCATCGGGGTTGTGCATGATTTAAATATGTTGTGTGGTGAAGATGGAGCATAGCCAGACTATATGATTTTGTAGGGATAACTTTCTTTGGCCATGTTATTTTGAGAAGACAAAATTGCTTAGTTAGTATGCTTGAAGTATTATTATTTTTATGTCAATATGAACTTTTGTTTTGAATCTTTCGGATCTGAATATTCATATCACAATTAAGAAGAATTACATTGAAATTATGCCAAGTAGCACTCCGCATCAAAAATTCTGTTTTTATCATTTACCTACTCGAGGACGAGTAGGAATTAAGCTTGGGGATGCCTGATACGTCTCCAACGTATCTATAATTTCTGATTGCTCCATGCTATATTATCTACTGTTTTGGACTATATTGGGCTTTATTTTCCACTTTTATATTATTTTTGGGACTAACCTATTAACCGGAGGCCCAACCCAGATTTGCTATTTTATGCCTATTTCAGTGTTTCGAAGAAAAGGAATATCAAACGGAGTCGAAATGGAACGAAATCAACTGGAGAAGTTATTTTTGGAAGGAAACCTACCGGATAGACTTGGACCCTATGTCAGAAGATGAAGGAAGAGCTCACGAGGGTAGGGGCATGCCCACCCCCCTAGGGCACGCCCCCTGCCTCGTGGCCCCCCCTTCGGTCCACCGACGTACTCCTATCACCCATATATACCCACGTATCCTAAAAACATCCGGGAGCACAATAGATCGGGAGTTCCGCCACCAGAAGCCTCCGTAGCCACCAAAAACCAATCTAGACCCGTTCCGGCACCCTGCCGGAGGGGGCAACCCTTCTCCGGTGGCCATCTTCATCATCCCGGTGCTCTCCATGACGAGGAGGGAGTAGTTCACCCTCGGGGCTGAGGGTATGTACCAGCAGCTATGTGTTTGATCTCTCTCTCTCTCTCTCTCTCGTGTTCTTGATTTGGCACGATCTTGATGTATCGCGAGCTTTGCTATTATAGTTGGATCTTATGTTTCTCCTCCCCCTCTACTCTCTTGTAATGAATTGAGTTTTCCCCTTTGAAGTAATCTTATCGGATTGAGTCTTTAAAGATTTGAGAACACTTGGTGTATGTCTTGCCGTGCGTATCTGTGGTGACAATGGGATATCACGTGATTCACTTGATGTACGTTTTGGTGATCAACTTGCGGGTTTCGCCCATGAACCTATGCATAGGGGTTGGCACACGTTTTCGTCGTGATTCTCCGGTAGAACTTTGGGGCACTCTTTGAGGTCCTATGTGTTGGTTGAATAGATGAATCTGAGATTGTGTGATGCATATCGTATAATCATACCCACGGATACTTGAGGTGACATTGGAGTATCTAGGTGACATTAGGGTTTTGGTTGATTTGTGTCTGAAGGTGTTATTCTAGTACGAACTCTAGGGCTGTTTGTGACACTTATAGGAATAGCCCAACGAATTGATTGGAAAGAATAACTTTGAGGTGGTTTTGTACCCTACCATAATCTCTTCGTTCGTTCTCGGCTATTAGTGACTTTGGAGTGACTCTTTGTTGCATGTTGAGGGATAGTTATGTGATCCAATTATGTTATCATTGTTGAGGGAACTTACACTAGCGAAAGTATGAACCCTAGGCCTTATTTTCACGCATTGCAATACCATTTACGCTCACTTTTATCATCAGTTACCTTGCTATTTTTATTATTTCAGATTACAAATACCTTTATGTACTATCCATATACCACTTGTTTCACCATCTCTTCGCCGAACTAGTGCACCTATACAATTTACCATTGTATTTGGTGTGTTGGGGACACAAGAGACTCTTTGTTATTTGGTAGCAGAGTTTCTTGAGAGAGACCATCTTCATCCTACGCCTCCTATGGATTGATAAACCTTAGGTCATCCACTTGAGGGAAATTTGCTACTGTCCTACAAACCTCTGCACTTGGAGGCCCAACGACGTCCACAAGAAGAAGGTTGTGTAGTAGACATCAACCGCGCGACGGCGTGAGGGACGAGGGTTTTTGGTGTGCCAGGGTAGTCAGCTGCGGTCGTGGCAACGTTGGAGATGCCCTTTGCTCACGTGCGATCGACGCATGTCATTGAAAAAGCAAGACGACCGTGTCTAGCGACGATGAGCGTGTCGCTCACCGCTGTCGCCGTGTCCAGAGGCGGTGCTGGAGCTGCACCACGTTCTTGGCCCCCACGACCCACATGAACGGTTGCCGGTGGCGAGGAGGTCATGGGCCAACTCCTCCATTGGACTAGTTTGCGCTACGTCGTCCCGACAGGTGTGCCCCACATGTTGGTTTCCCTGTTTTCCCGGCCATATTCGAGCGTCAGTGCTCCGCGTTGCGCATTAGGCCTTTCACTATGTAGGCCAAGCGAGACAACTTATTGTTTATTTGAGCCGTTCAAGTATTATCATGTGGCATTTGCTTATTTCTCATTCCTCTCCAACCCTCTTCTTCGTCGATCATGTCGCCCTCCGGTTGAGTCCATCCTCCCGCATGCCTCATTTGAACATTCCGCCGAGTATCATTCGCATGTGGGCCTAGACCATGCTTGTATTTCCAATGTTTATTTGTAATTTGTCCGACATGCATACAAACAAATGGTTCGTTTGAAGTTTCACTTTACCTCCACTACGTGTCGCTTCATGTCTTAGTTTTGACATCCCATTTGGTTCATGCCCCAACACATGTTGACGAGATCCATTGATGTTCAGAGATCAATTGCGTGTCGTGCAAGGAGATAAAGGTTTGGTATGTTTCTATGATAGAAATGACCCGCAGGGGGGGAGGGGGTCTGTGGGGATCAGAGGGAGTATATTGTATGTTCATAAGCGAAACGAACGAATTGTACCCACCCTAGTCCTCTTTCAATCGATCTCCGGACCCCGATATGAAATCAAGAGAGAATGAGTGGGGGCATGTGTGATACCTAAGGCGGATTCAGAATTTTGAACCGGTGATCATAGCATCCGCAAATCATATATAAAGGGTATTCAATGTTCATTTCATTTTTGAACGTACAATATACTCCCTCCTATCCTTTCTAGTTTACATATAAGTTTTATGTGTAGTCAAAGTATCTCTACTTTGATAAAAAAGTATCAACATTCAACAACGCCCAATCAATATTGTTAGATTTGTACGTACTCCTAGATTTGTACTCGATATGGTTTCCAAATTGTTTTCAACCACGTGAATGTGCTTGTTCGCACGCATGCTCTTCCTACTAGGATTTCGCCACGTATAGCCAGTCCAATAGTAACTTTTTTTAACTCCCTGTCCAATAGTACTAGTGGAGTACTGACAACATCTGTACTAGAGTATGCAGTGCTCATAGTTGTACTCCCTCCTTCCATTTATATAGGGCCTATGTCAAGGAGAGAGATGTGAAAAAGTAAGGGGAGTGAGCTCTCATGCAAGAGCCTAGCTATATACGCATTCCTAGTTAAATACATACAATAAATATGAAGAAAGAGATGGAGAGGAGATGGAAAAAAGTACTAATACAATAGCCAACCTTATAAATTTTTTTGTGGGAAATAGCCAACCTTATAGCCCACAGTACTGTATGAGTGCATATAATAGATGATGGCTATAGATGACATGACAGTTCCTTATAGCCATTGACTGGCTATATTATTAACCATGCTCTAATGCGTTTTTCAAAAACACATTTGACTATTGACAAGATTAATAGTACATGAGATGTATAATGTGAAAATTATATCATTGGAAGCTCCTTTCACATATGTATCCCTGCCTTATCCTCCCTTTCGGTCACTTACTGGCGGACCCCATGCTTGCTAGGCCCAGCATGTCAGTTACTCAATGGGTTCGTGTTGGGGAACGTAGTAATTTCAAAAAATTTCCTACGCACACATAGGATCATGGGGATGCATAGCAACGAGAGGGGAGAGTGTTGTCTATGTACCCTCGTAGACCATAAGCGGAAGCGTTGTATCAACGTGGTTGATGTAGTCGTACGTCTTCACGATCCAACCGATCCAGGTACCGAAAGCACGACACCTCCGAGTTCTGCACACGTTTGTCTCGGTGACGTCCTCACCTTCTCGATCCAGCAAGAGGGGCGAAGTAGTAGATGAGTTCCGGTAGCACGACGGCGTGGTGACGGTGTTGGTGAAGAACAATCTCTGCAGGGCTTCGCCTAAGCACTACGAAAACTATGACGGAGGATAAACTAGAGGGGACGGGGTAACTGGCACACGTCTTGGTGTTTCTTGATGTGTCTTGGGTGCTAGCCCTACCCCTCTATTTATATGTTGAGCCTTGGGGTCGAAACTTGGAGTAAAAGCCTCCACAAAGTCGGTTTCACCCGAAAGGCAAGATTCCTTCTCGGACTCCAGGGCCAGACGCCAGGGTTCCCGGCATCTAGACCCAGACGCCAGGGACCCTGGCATCTGGCCCCTGGACTCCGCAAAACTTCCTTTTGCGCTTTCCAAAAACCTTGTGGGCTTTCCCCTTTGGCCCAAATAAAGTGTTCTCGTACCCAAACATTTCGGGAAACATCCGGGACCCCTTCCGGTGAATTCCAGAACCCTTCCGGAGTGCAAACACTATTATCCCATATATCAATCTTCTCCGAGCCATTCTGGAGTTCCTCGTCATGTCTGTGATCTTATCCGGAACTCTGAAAAACATTCGGTCACCAACATACATAACTCATAGTACTATATCGTCAACGACCGTTAAGCATGCGGACCCTATGGGTTCGAGAACTATGTAGACATGACCGAGACACCTCTCTGGTCAATACCAATAGCGGAACCTGGATGCCCACATTGGCTCCTACATATTCTACGAAGATCTTTATCGGCCAGACCGCATAACAACATACGTTGTTCCCTTTGTCATCGGTATGTTACTTGCCCGAGATTCGATCGTCGGTATCTCAATACCTAGTTCAATCTCGTTACCGGCAAGTCTCTTTACTCGTTCCGTAATACATCATCCCGCAACTAACTCATTAGTTGCAATGCTTGCAAGGCTTATAGTGATGTGCATTACCGAGTGGGCCCAGAGATACCTCTCCGATAGTCGGAGTGACAAATCCTAATCTCGAAATACGCCAACCCAACAAGTACCTTTGGAGACACCTTTAGAGCACCTTTATAATCACCCAGTTACGTTGTGACGTTTGGTAGCACACAAAGTGTTCCTCCGGTAAACGGGAGTTGCATAATCTCATAGTCATAGGAACATGTATAAGTCATGAAGAAAGCAATAGCAGAATACTAAACGATCGAGTGCTAAGCTAACGGAATGGGTCAAGTCAATCACATCATTCTCCTAATGATGTGATCCCGTTAATCAAATGACAACTCATGTCAATGGCTAGGAAATATAACCATCTTTGATCAACGAGCTAGTCAAGTAGAGGCATACTAGTGACACTCTGTTTGTCTATGTATTCACACAAGTATTATGTTTCCGGTTAATACAATTCTAGCATGAATAATAAACATTTATCATGAATTAAGGAAATAAATAATAACTTTATTATTGCCTCTAGGGCATATTTCCTTCAGTCTCCCACTTGCACTAGAGTCAATAATCTAGTTCACATCGCCATGTGATTTAACACTAATAGTTCACATTACCATGTGATTAACACCCATAGTTCACATCTCCATGTGACCAACACTCAAAGGGTTTACTAGAGTCAGTAATCTAGTTCACATCGCCATGTGATTAACACCCAAAGAGTACTAAGGTGTGATCATGTTTTCCTTGTGAGAGAAGTTTAGTCAACGGGTCTGCCACATTCAGATCCGTATGTATTTTGCAAATTTCTATGTCAACAATGCTCTGCACGGAGCTACTCTAGCTAATTGCTCCCACTTTCAATATGTATCCAGACTGAGACTTAGAGTCATCTAGATCAGTGTCAAAATTTGCATCGACGTAACCCTTTACGACGAACCTTTTTGTCACTTCCATAATCGAGAAACATATCCTTATTTCACTAAGGATAATTTTGACCGTTGTCCAGTGATCTACTCCTAGATCACTATTGTACTCCCTTGCCAAAATCAGTGTTGGGTATACAATAGATTTGGTACACATCATGTCATATTTTATATAACCTATGGCCAAGGCATAGGGAATGACTTTCATTCTCTTTCTATCTTCTGTCGTGGTCGGGCTTTGAGTCTTACTCAGTTTCACACCTTGTAACACATGCAAGAACGCTTTCTTTGACTTGTTCCATTTTGAACTACTTCAAAATCTTGTCAAGGTATGTACTCATTGAAAAACTTATCAAGCGTCTTGATCTATATCTATAGATCTTGATGCTCAATATGTAAGCAGCTTCACCGAGGTATTTCTTTGAAAAACTCCTTTCAAACATTCCTTTATTCTTTGCAGAATAATTCTACATTATCTCCGATCAACAATATGTCATTCACATATACTTATTAGAAATGCTGTAGTGCTCCCACTCACTTTCTTGTAAATACAGGCTTCACCGCAAGTCTGTATAAAACTATATGCTTTGATCAACTTATCAAAGCATATATTCCAACTCCGAGATGCTTGCACCAGTCCATAGATGGATCGCTTGAGCTTGCATATTTTGTTAGCACCTTTAGGATTGAAAAAACCTTCTGGTTGCATCATATACAACTCTTCTTTAATAAATCCATTAAGGAATGTAGTTTTGTTTATCCATTTGCCAGATTTCATAAAATGCGGCAATTGCTAACATGATTCAGACAGACTTAAGCATAGATACGAGTGAGAAACTCTCATCGTAGTCAACACCTTGAACTTGTCAAAAACCTTTTTGCGACAATTCTAGCTTTGTAGATAGTAACACTACTATCAGCGTCTATCTTCCTCTTGAAGATCCATTTAATCTCAATGGCTCGCCGATCATTGGGCAAGTCAATCAAAGTCCATACTTTGTTCTCATACATGGATCTCATCTCAGATTTCATGGTCTCAAGCCATTTCGTGGAATCTGGGCTCATCATCGCTTCCTCATAGTTCGTAGGTTCGTCATGGTCAAGTAACATGATCTCCAGAACAGGATTACTGTACCACTCTGGTGCGGATCTCACTCTGGTTTACCTACAAGGTTCGTTAGTAACTTGATCTGAAGTTACATGATCATCATCATTAGCTTCCTCACTAATTTGTGTAGTAGTCACAGGAACAGATTTCTGTGATGAACTACTTTCCAATAAGGGAGCAGGTACAGTTACCTCATCAAGTTCTACTTTCCTCCCACTCACTTCTTTCGAGAGAAACTCCTTCTCTAGAAAGGATCCATTCTCAGCAATGAATATCTTGCCTTCGTATCTGTGATAGAAGGTGTACCCAACATTTTCTTTTGGGTATCCTATGAAGACACACTTCTCCGATTTGGGTTTGAGCTTATCAGGTTGATACTTTTTCACATAAGCATTGCAACCTCAAACTTTAAGAAACGACAGCTCAGGTTTCTTGCCAAACCATAGTTCATACGGTGTCGTCTCAACGGATTTAGATGGTGCCCTATTTAATGTGAATGTAGCTGTCTCTAATGCATAACCCCAAAACGATAGTGGTAAATCGGTAAGAGACATCATAGATCGCACCATATCTAATAAAGTACGGTTACGACGTTTGGACACACCATTACACTGTGGTGTTCCAGGTGGCGTGAGTAGTGAAACTATTTCACATTGTTTTAACTGAAGGCCAAACTCGTAACTCAAATATTTTACTTCTGCGATCATATCATAGAAACTTTTGTTTTTGTTATGATGATTCTCCACTTCACTCTGAAATTCTTTGAACTTTTCAAATGTTTCAGACTTGTGTTTCATCAATTAGATATACTCATATCTACTCAAATCATCTGTGAAGATCAGAAAATAATGATACCTGCCGCGAGCCTCAATATTCATCGGACCACATACATCAGTATGTATGATTTCCAACAAATCTGTTGCTCGCTCCATTGTTCCGGAGAACGGAGTCTTAGTCATCTTTCCCATGAGGCATGGTTCGCAAGCATCAACTGATTCATAATCAAGTGATTCCAAAAGCCCATCAACATGGATTTTCTTCATGCGCTTTACACCAATATGACCTAAACGGCAGTGCCACAAATAAGTTGCACTATCATTATTAACTTTGCATCTTTTGGCTTCAATATCATGAAAATGTGTATCACCACGATCGAGATCCAACAAACCATTTTCATTGGGTGTATGGCCATAGAAGGTTTTATTCATGTAAACAGAGCAACAATTATTCTCTAACTTACATGAATAACTGTATTGCAATAAACATGATCCAATCATATTCATGCTCAATGCAAACACTAAATAACATTTATTTTAGGTTTAACACTAATCCCGAAAGTATAGGGAGTGTGCGATGATGATCATATCAATTTTGGAACCATTTACAATACACATCATCACTTCACCCTTAACTAGTCTCTGTTCATTCTGCAACTCCCGTTTCGAGTTACTATTCTTAGCAACTGAACGAGTATCAAATAATGAGGGGTTGCTATAAACACTAGTAAAGTACACATCAATAACAAGTATATCAAATATACCTATGTTCACTTTGCCATCCTTCTTATCCGCCAATTACTTGGGTAGTTCCGCTTCCAGTGACCTGTTCCTTTGCAGTAGAAGCACTCAGTTCCAGGCTTAGGTCCAGACTTGGGTTTTTTCACTTGAGCAGCAACTTGCGTGCCGTTCTTCTTGAAGTTCCCCTTTCTTCCCTTTGTCCCTTTACTTGAAACTAGTGGTTTTGTTTACCATCAACACTTGATGTTTTTCTTGATTTCTACCTTCGTCGATTTTAGCATCACGAAGAGCTTGGGAATCGTTTCCGTTATCCCTTGCATATTATAGTTCATCACGAAGTTCTACTAACTTGGTGATGGTGACTAGAGAATTCTGTCAATCACTATTTTATCTGGAAGATTAACTCCCACTTGATTCAAGCGATTGTAGTACCCATACAATCTGAGCACATGCTCACTGCTTGAGCTATTCTCCTTCATCTTTTAGCTATAGAACTTGTTGGAGACTTCATATCTCTCAACTCGGGTATTTGCTTGAAATATTAACTTCAACTCCTGGAACATCTCATATGGTCCATGACATTCAAAATGTATTTGAAGTCCCGGTTCTAAGCCGTTTAAGCATGGTGCACTAAAGTATCAAGTAGTCATCATATTGAGCTAGCCAAACGTTCATAACATCTGCATCTGCTCCTGCAATAGGTTTGTCACCTAGCGGTGCATCAAGGACATAAATTCTTCTGTGCAACAATGAGGATAAACCTCAGATCACGGATCCAATCCGCATCATTGCTACTAACATCTTTCAACTTAGTTTTCTCTAGGAACATATAAAAAATAAAACATGGGAGCTAAACGCGAGCTATTGATCTACAACATAGATATGCTAATACTACCAGGACTAAGTTCATGATAAATTTAAGTTCAATTAATCATATTACTTAAGAACTCCCACTTAGATAGACATCCCTCTGATCCTCTAAGTGATCACGTGATCCATATTAGCTAAACCATGCCCGATCATCACGTGAGATGGAGTAGTTTCAATGGTGAACATCACTATGCTGATCATATCTACTATATGATTCACGTTCGACCTTTTAGTCTCACTGTTCCGAGGCCATATCTGTTATATGCTAGGCTCGTCAAGTTTAACCTAAGTATTCCGCGTGTGCAACTGTTTTGCACCCATTGTATTTGAACGTAGAGCCTATCACACCCGATCATCATGTGGTGTCTCAGCATGAAGAACTTTCGCAACGGTGCATACTCAGGGAGAACACTTGTAACTTGATAATTAGTGAGAGATCATCTTATAAAGCTATCGTCGAACTAAGCAAAATAAGAAGTATAAAAGATAAACATCACATGCAATCAAAATATGTGACATGATATGGCCATCATCATCTTGTGCCTTTGATCTCCATCTCCAAAGCATCGCCATGATTTCCATTGTTACCGCCATGACACCATGATCTCCACCAACTTGATCTATATCAATGTGTCATCACATGGTCGTCTCGCCAACTATTGCTCTTGCAACTATTGCTATCGCATAGCGATAAAGTAAAGCAATTATTTGGCGCTTGCATCTTATGCAATAAAGAGACAACCATAAGGCTTCTGCTAGTTGCCGATAACTTCAACAAAACATGATCATCTTATAAAACAACTTATATCTCATCATGTCTTGACCATATCACATCACAACATGCCCTGCAAAAACAAGTTACACGTCCTCTACTTTGTTGTTGCAAGTTTTACGTGGCTGCTACGGGCTTAGCAAGAACCGTTCTTACCTACGCATCAAAACCACAATGATAGTTTGTGAAGTTAGTGCTGTTTTAACCTTCTCAAGGACCGGGCGTAGCCACACTCGGTTCAACAAAAGTTGGAGAAACTGACACCCGCTAGTCACCTGTGTGCATAGCATGGTGGTAAAACCAGTCTTGTGTAAGCGTACGCGTAATGTAGGTCTGGGCTGCTTCATCCAACAATACCGCCGAACCAAAGTGTGACATGCTGGTAAGCAGTATGACTTATATCGCCCACAACTCACTTGTGTTCTACTCGTGCATATTACATCAACGCATAAAACTTGGCTCGGATGCCACTGTTGGGGAACATAGTAATTTCAAAAAAAATCCTACGCACACACAGGATCATGGTGATGCATAGCAACGAGAGGGGAGAGTGTTGTCTATGTACCCTCGTAGACCGTAAGCGGAAGCGTTGTATCAACGCGGTTGATGTAGTCATACGCCTTCACGATCCAACCGATCCAAGTACCGAAACCACGGCACCTCCGAGTTCTGCACACGTTTGGCTCGGTGACGTCCTCGCCTTCTCAATCCAGCAAGAGGGGCGAAGTAGTAGATGAGTTCCGGCAGCACGACAGCGTGGTGACGGTGTTGGTGAAGAACAATCTCCGCAGGGCTTCGCCTAAGCACTACGAAAACTATGACGGAGGATAAACTAGAGGGGACGGGGTAGCCGGCACACGGCTTGGTGTTTCTTGATGTGTCTTGGGTGCTAGCCCTACCCCTCTATTTATATGTTGAGCCTTGGGGTCGAAACTTGGAGTAAAAGCCTCCACAAAGTCGGTTTCACCCGAAAGGCAAGATTCCTTCTCGGACTCCAGGGCCAGACGCCAGGGTTCCCGGCATCTAGACCCAGACGCCAGGGACCCTGGCATCTGGCCCCTGGACTCCACAAAACTTCCTTTTGCGCTTTCCAAAAACCTTGTGGGCTTTCCCCTTTGGCCCAAATAAAGTGTTCTCGTACCCAAACATTTCAGGAAACATCCGGAACCCCTTCTGGTGAATTCCGGAACCCTTCCAGAGTCCAAACACTATTATCCCATATATCAATCTTTATCTCCGGGCCATTTTGGAGTTCCTCGTCATGTCTGTGATCTTATCCGGAACTCCGAACAACATTCGGTCACCAACGTACATAACTCATAGTACTATATCGTCAATGAACGTTGAACGTGCGGACCCTACGGGTTCGAGAACTATGTAGACATGACCGAGACACCTCTCTGGTCAATAACCAATAGCGGGACCTGGCTGCCCATATTGGCTCCTACATATTCTACGAAGATCTTTATCGGTCAGACCGCATAACAACATACATTGTTCCCTTTGTCATCGGTATGTTACTTGCCTGAGATTCGATCGTCGGTATCTCAATACCTAGTTCAATCTCGTTACCGGAAAGTCTCTTTACTCGTTCTGTAATACATTACCCCGCATCTAACTCATTAGTTGCAATGCTTGCAAGGCTTATAGTGATGTGCATAACCGAGTGGGCCCAGAGATACCTCTCCAACAATCGGAGTGACAAATCCTAATCTCGAAATACGCCAACCCAACAAGTACCTTTGGAGACACCTGTAGAGCACCTTTATAATCACCCAGTTACGTTGTGACATTTGGTAGCACACAAAGTGTTCCTCCGGTAAACGGGAGTTGCATAATCTCATAGTCATAGGAGCATTTATAAGTCATGAAGAAAGCAATAGCAGAATACTAAACGATCGAGTGCTAAGCTAACGGAACGGGTCAAGTCAATCACATCATTCTCCTAATGATGTGATCCCGTTAATCATATGACAACTCATATCAATGGCTAGGAAACATATCCATCTTTGATCAACGAGCTAGTCAAGTAGAGGCATACTAGTGACACTCTGTTTGTCTATGTACTCACACAAGTATTATGTTTCCGTTTAATACAATTCTAGCATGAATAATAAACATTTATCATGAATGAAGGAAATAAATAATAACTTTATTATTGCCTCTAGGGCATATTTCCTTCAGTTCGGCCACGTCAGGGGATCCTCATCCGTAGTATACTCCCTCTGTTTTTATTTACTCCGCATAAAATGACGCAGGCGGGGGAGGGGGAGGGACGTCGGTTTGGTCTCGAATGCGGTCCCACAAGCGAGCGAAAATGCAAGATGAAGCGCGTTCCACTCGGTGAGCAACGTGGAGGGTCCAGCGTGTCGGGTTGCAACGCGAACGTGACAAGAGCGATGTACAGTCAAAACTGATTGACCAGTCGTCACCGGAATCACTATTCACACCAGAACCTTTGCTACTCGGCATGCGCCAGCAACTGCCCTAAAACCACACCTAATCTCCAACCCCTTCCCCCACCTTTCGATCCCCTAGCCCACATCAAGCGTCCCCTAGTTCGCCGAAAAGCCATGGTGCGCGCAAGATCACGTACTACAAGATGCTGAGGCCGGAGCACCGCGCAAAAATCGCGACGGCGGTCGGCGCCAGAGACCTCCTTACCCAAGCTCGCTTTGCGGCGGGCCAATCCCCGAGTTCTCTGGAGCCAAGCTACAAGGAGGAGGAAGCCGATCCAATGTTCATGGCGGAGGTCGCGACGCAGAAGGCCCCCGATGGGTGTGAGACGATGGACGTCGACTTCGTGCCGGCGCCTGAGTCCCCCATGGTGTAGGCGGACCAGCGGTTCAACCTGGCGATACTAAAGGAGGACCGGGAGGCAGAGGCTCAACTCGACACGGAGCGCGGGCATGCCGCTGCCATCGAGGCTGTCTTGCAGGCGGAACCGGGTGTCATGGATGTGAACCGGGCGGCGGAGGCTCAACTTGAGGCGGAGCGCGCGGATGCCGCTGCCATCGAGGCCCTCCTGCAGGCGGAACCGGACGTCTTGGACTTGAACCAGGCAGCAGAGGCTCAACTCGACGCGGAGCGCGCAGATGCCACTCTCATCGAGGCCCTCCTGCAGGCAGAACTGGACGTCCTGGACTTGAACGGGCGGCGGAGGCTCGACTCGACGCGGAGCGCGCGGATGCCGCTGCCGTCGAGGCCCTCTTGCAGGCGGAACCGGACATCCTCGACTTGAACCGGGCGGTGCTCTCGTCCGTGCAAAGCGCCCGCACGCTCCGCATGAACGAGTAGCTGGAGGCCGATGACAACCACGGTGCGGAGACACACGTGGGCAGCTACGAATGGTTCGCGCCGGCAGCCAAAGACGATGAGGCCGTCTCGTTCCGCGAGCAGTGATATTTTTTCTTTATGTTGTTGTTTTCATGGATCTTTTGCTGTGTAAAAACATATATTGTTAGGCAAGTCGCCTGACTTGGGCCAGTCTACCATTTCAGGCGGTTGGATGAATATCCTACGTCTCCTAACCCTTCTTTGTCACCTCTTCTTCTTCCCCAATAGACCACCGCACGGGCCGTACGGATACTCCCCAACATGCGGTTGGATAAACATACTCTATGAACGAAAATTATGTGTCAGTGGTAGGATGGCTGAGTTTGGTTTGTTCACATGCGACAACACGTGTCAGTGAGGGTGCGTTCCCTTGGTTGGGTTTGTGGCATGCAGGAGCGACTGTGCATGTGAGGGTGCGGTGCGACTGCGGCGTGCAGGAGCGACTGTGTGAGGGTGCGGTGCGACCGCGACAGCCGTGCGCAAGTGTACCTCCTTTTAATTTTGAAAACTTTAGGCAAGCTTGGCAAAAATGTGTGGCGTAGTATGGCAATGCAAGGCCTAGACCCAAACAGGATAAGTACGTAGTACTACGTACTAGGAGTAGTAGTGTTAAAAAAGAAAGGCGGGGTTTTCCTTCACGGGATTAATCGATACAAATCCTCGTTTCACGTGTCAATTAATGCGTATTTTTTTCTCCAAAGCCCAAAGAGCTAACCATCTCACTCCTCATCGCTTGATTAATGCAGCGCCATGCAAACCAACCTTCTCACTTCCGCATGCATGCAGGGGATATTAATGTCCTTGGTTGCTAGTACGAGGCAAACCCCATCAATTTTGCCTTGATTAGTGTTAGTGGCCTTTTGCAAATTGTAATTTTGATATACTAGCCTTGTGTACAAAAAATGGAGGTAGTAACTATATTTGACTTCCTTCCCCATTGTGGTGATGTCGACGATATCTCTAATGTTGTGGTTTGGCGAAGTGCGTTCGAGGGAGAACACCATTGAGGGAGACCACAGTAAGTCGTTCGCAAGTGCCGCCTGCAAGCCAAGACAACCAACTTATTTGCATCCAGGAAGTCCGTTGAACCAAAGGACACGTAAATGTACTAGTACTACTCGTACACAATAGCATCGTCCGTCCAGCTTAGTGCGGTGAGATGGTTTCTCGAAGAAGACGATGGAGAAGCGGAGTCAGTGAAGAGTGAAATGATGATTGCTTCGTCCGTGCTTTGTGATTTGATGCCTCACTGCTTTGTGATTTGTGATAGAAGGGACAGGGGAGTAGACTCTGTCCTCTGTACTATACATGCGTCCAAGCACGGGAGAAATAGGAGAGACGTTGCATTTTTCTATTCCTTCAATCAATCAATCAATCAATCAATCAATCAATCAATCAATCAATCAGGGAGCTTCGGTTCCATCCTTTTGGCTTTAGCAACACCGTCCACAATGGTTCCCATGATGCCAAAAGCTATTTTCACATTTGGCTACACATTGTGGATGCCCTTAACCGTACCACTTGGTTTTGCTCCTGTGTGCTATTTATACAAATCTCAATTTTATTGATCTAAAAAATTATAGAATCAAGATTAGTAAAAAGGAGGTGATTTTGTCGCGTGGATGGCGGGGGAGGTTTCTTATTTTTAGAGGAAGTTGTCCTGGCGGTTTGCTAACATGCGGTCCCACGTGTCAGTGCTTTACCAAGTTGATCAGCTTCCCACATGGGGCAGACCAACGGTAGAAGCAACACGTGGTTAACTTGAAGAAGATGAGGGAGAAGCGGATTCAACAATGAGTGAAATGATGGTTGCTTCGTCCCTCCAACTTAACTGCGGGAAAGGTGTAGCTTTGTGATTTGACGCCTCATTGCTCACTACTACGCCGGCGCCATGACTGGGTGCTTCACCCCGGCTGCTCTGCACTGTATTCCGGTATGGCACGTGGACCCGGTAGCTTGATGCCCCACATGTCGGCGAAAGGGACCAGAATATTTATGAAAGCGAGCGCTCCACTCTTACGACGGAGGAGTACACGACACGACGGCCCAGTGAACTGTCACTTGTACTGTATATAGTGTCAGATTTCGGGTTCCAGTAGACCCTTGAGGTTCGAACACTGGGGTGCGCGTGGAGATTTCGCCTCCTACCTACCTGCACCCCTCCGCCTCGCTAAGATCTAAGCTATGGGAAGAACGACACAAGAGACACAGGGTTTATACTGGTTCGGGCCACCATTGTGGTGTAATACCCTACTCCAGTGTGTGGTGTGGTGGATTGCCTCTTGGGCTAATGATGATGAACGATACAAGGAAGAACAGCCTCGCGAGGGTCTGTTCTTGGCTGGGGTGGACAACTGCTAGGGGGAGTTCAGTCACCCTTCTCTCCCTCTCGGATTTCGACCCCCCTTCCTACTATGGTGGCTAGTCCTATTTATAGAGGCCTTGGTCCTCTTCCCAAATATCGAGCGGGAAGGAGGCCAACAATGGCGGGCTAATTTGAAGGGGGAAAGCTAGTACCAGCTATCCTGACAAAAGTAGTCTTCGCCTGCACAAAGCTCTGGCGGTGACGCCGTCTTGGGCTCCACGATGACCTTCGTCTTGCAGTCCTCCTGGTCTTGGTCTTGTTGCACCGAAATGGAAACCTTTGCCTGATGCCTCGATACTCCGCAGCTGCGCTTGCCCCCTTTGCACCAAAGGGGAAAGGAGGACACTGCGCGAGCTGGCGCTCGCCTGGCGCCCTTGGTCGTCATGGCTTGTGTCACAGGCACCTCGTGAGGTATCCCGCCTTGATCTCTCCGCCTCCTTGTGAGCCAGCCTAGTGAGGCCGTGCCTGAGGAAGCTCCGTGTCATCCGCCCCACGAGGCTTGGCCCCTCGCGAGGGTCTTGAGTCTGTGTTGATGAGGATGGGCCGTGCTGGGCCCCCCTTTGAGCCACGCCACAGGCCGCAGGCAGGCAAATCTGGGGACCCCTGTTCCCAGAACACCGACAGTAGCCCCCGGGCCCAAGGCGCGCCCGGACTTGGCCATGCAGGGAGGCGAAAGGGTAAGCGCGAAGCGCCGCGGGCCCTAACAGCCTGTGGCCTTGGACGCCGCGTGGCGGTTGATTGGACGTGGGCGTCTCCACTTCCCCATGGCGCCTCGGCAACTGCACGGATTGGACAAGTCCCTGCATGCAAAGCGGGTCATGATTACCTGCGATAGTGGGGGCCGACGGTTGGCCCTCGCCGGCTATAAGTACGGATTGGCGCGCGCCCTTCTAGTTCATTCCCCCTCACTTCTCCTTCTTCTTCATGGCCCCGTCGAGGAGGTTCTCGGCCGCAGAGAAGGGGAAGGCTCGCCGGGTAGAGCCTGCCTCTCCCCCGCCCAAGCGCGGCCGAGGGCGCCCTCGCAAACATCCTGTGGCCACCACGGCAGCTCC
The DNA here is from genome assembly GCF_003073215.2 of Triticum urartu. Classification (NCBI taxonomy): domain Eukaryota; kingdom Viridiplantae; phylum Streptophyta; class Magnoliopsida; order Poales; family Poaceae; genus Triticum; species Triticum urartu. The sequence goes on from NC_053026.1 coordinate 309,297,004, forward strand.
CCGCGGCCGCGGAGACGATTTCCAGCATGGTGACGGGCGGACTGCTGCGGCCGGGGGGCGCGCTTCGGCCGCGCGTCCCCCTAGGCAGCGCTTTCGCGCTGCAGAGGTGCTGCCGGAGTTCGTTGTGTGGTCGGCGGAGCCGACTAGCACCCGGCTTCCACTTCCTCGCTTCCTCCTCGGCGAGCTCCCGGCCGGCGCCCCGGGCGGCCTCTGGCTCCAGGCTGACGGCTGCTGCAGCCGGGCTTCATGGGCTTCACTGGAGGTCTCCGCAGCCGGGAGCCTGGCCTTGGCCCGCGGTTGGTAGACGTTTGCCCGCGCGCGCGGCCTCAGCCGTCGGTGCACCATGCACTTCAAGTTTGACGGCGATGCCACCCTCTACGTGAGGGTGTTTGGGGAAGATGGTCGCCGCGTGGGGTGCTGCCCTGAGGACAACGACTGCGGCCGGGAACCCAGCTCCGACGATGATGGAGAGGACAGCACTCGCGTGACTGGCGGCACTCAGGGTTCCCCAAGCTTCTCCGGTTCTTCTTCAAGCGGCGACTCTTCTAGCAGTGGCCGCGGTCAGCCTCCACGCCGTCGTATCTGCTTGGGAGGTGGTAGCGTGTCCGCCCGCCGTCGCTCCTCGGTGAAGCGCGAGAGGGAGTCTGCCTGAGCCCCGGAGGCGGCTCGAGTCCTCCCTGCAGGCCGGTGTGAGGCGAGCTGCGCCTGATTTGTTCTTTCTTTTCCTTTTTCCTGCGCAAAAAGACAGTAGTGTGGAGCCCCGCGGGGGCGTGTTTGGGTTATTGCTGTTAATCATCATTTTGCTTCCGTTATCGTGCCTTCCGGCTACGTGCCCGCGCGTGGGTAGTTCCCGGCCCCAGCCGTGGGGGGCGACCGACCCAGGCCATGTGTTCGTGTTGCGGTGCCCGTGGGGCACGGACTGGAGGGGTGCTCCTATAATGGACCCAGATCGCGAAACCTTTGAACGACTAGGACAGGAACACTCGCGAGGGTGCTCGGCTTCCCCCCCCCTCGCGAGGCCTTGCATAAGAGAAATCGAGGCAGGAGAGTGAAAAGTCGAAGAACCACAAGCCAAAGACGGCAACAGCTTCAATAAAACTTCGAATAAGCATGAACAAGCCAACTGCGGAAAGCAAATGAAAAAGCCGCGTCCGGCACCTAATCTAGTCTTCGACGTCTTCTCACCAGCGCGGAGCTAAGTGCTGCCACTGGGCATGGGAGGGAGCCCCAGGGCCTGAGGCTGGTGCTCCTGAGACTCCGGGGCGTGTACAGCCCCAACTCATTATTACGTGAGAGTGTCACGGGCGGCGAGCTTCACAGGCGTTGGCCTTCTTCACAGGCTCCGGGCCTTTTCCAAAATGCGACAGCTTCACAGGCATTCGCCTTCTTCACAGGCTCCGGGCCTTTTCCAAAACGCGACAGCTTCACAGGCATTCGCCTTCTTCACAGGCTCCGGGCCTTTTCCAAAACGCGACAGCTTCACAGGCATTCGCCTTCTTCACAGGCTCGGGCCTTTTCCAAAACGCGACAACTTCACAGGCATTCACCTTCTTCACAGGCTCTGGGCCTTTTTAGGGGTAGAACCTCCGGAGGTGCTGGATGTTCCATGCGTTCTGGACCGGCACCCCCTCCTGAGTCTCCAAGCACGCGGAGCCGGGCCTGGAAACATGAACAACCTTGAACGGGCCCTCCCACATGGGAGAGAGCTTGTGCAATCCCTCCCTGGAGAGAACCCGCCTGAGCACGAGGTCTCCTACCTCGAGAGTTCTGGGGCGGATGTCGCGGCAGTGATATCGTCGCAGTGCTTGTTGGTACCTCACCGCTCGCAGCGCGGCTTCTCGGCGACGTTCCTCCCCCAGCACGAGGTCCATCCCCCGCATGTCGTCCTGCTGCGCCTCGTCGAACGCCAGGACCCGCGCGGGGCGATGTCTGACCTCGCGAGGGAGGACTGCTTCGGCTCCGTAGACCAGGAAGAACGGGGTCTCTCCAGTCGGCTTGGTCGCGGTTGTGCGGATGGACCACAACACGGACTGAAGCTCGTCGTACCAACCTCTGCCGCAGGCCTCCAGCTTCTTCTTGAATGTCCTGGTCTTGAGGCCCCTCAGGACCTCTGCGTTGGCTCGCTCGACCTGGCCGTTGCTTCGGGGGTGCGCCACCGAAGGGTAGCATATCTGCGTTCCAAGGTTAGCACAGTATGTTTTGAAAAGGTTACTGGTGAACTGCGAACCATTGTCCGTGATGATGCGGTTCGGCACCCCGAACCGGCTCACGATGCCCCTGATGAACTTGATGGTGCGGACGGCCTCTACTTCAGCCCACTTGGTGAACTTGTCCACGACGACGTAGAGGTAGCGGTAGCCCCCCGGCGCCCGAGGAAACGGGCCCAGGATGTCCAGCCCCCAGACTGCGAATGGCCACGAAAGGGGTATAGTCTGCAGGCCTTCTGCCGGCTGATGGATCTGCTTGGCGTGGAACTGGCAGGCCTCACAAGCTTTCACTAGTTCGACGGCGTCATTGAGTGTGGTGGGCCAATAAAACCCACTGCGGAATGCCTTGCCGACGAGGGTCCGTGATGATGAATGATGTCCACAGTCTCCGCCGTGTATATCTCCCAGCAGTTCCTTTCCTTGCTCCCTGGAGATGCAGTGCAGGGATACACCGTTTGGTCGCTTCCGGTAGAGCTCTCCATCCTTGATGCAGTATGCCGTGGCTTGCTGTGCCACACGCTCCGCTTCCTCCTCCTTCTCCGGCAGGGTCCCTTGTGTTAAGTAACTACGGAGCTCCGTGATCCAGCACCCTTCCTAAGGTTCCATCATCAGGAGCAGGCGTGCTCCTGAGGCCGGGCCACAGGCCAGGGCTCCTGAGGCAGGTGGCTGGGGGAGCTCCTCCCGAGGCTGAGCCGTGTTTGACAATGACGGCAGGGCTGAGGGCTTGAAGAGCCGCTCCTCGAAAATGCCAGGCTCCTGAGGTAACCGCCTGGATGCCCGTTTGGCGATGTCGTCGGCCTCCTGATTGGTGCCTCGGGGCACATGCTGCAACTCCAACCCCCAGAACTACTTCTCCATCCTGCGGACCTCCGCAAGGTAGGCTTCCATGTGCTCATCTTTCGGCTCGTACACCTTGTTGGAGAAATTGACAAGGAGCTGCGAATCGCCCTTGATGGTGAGGCGTTTCACCCCCAGGGCAGCTGCGGCCTTCAAGCCTGCTATTAAACCTTCATACTCCGCTATGTTGTTAGAGACCTTTTCACCTTGCTGGAAACAGAGCTGCACAGCGTAGTAGAGCTTGTCCTGAGTGGGCGATATAAGCACCGCCCCAGCCCCAGCGCCATGCCTGGAGAACGCCCCATCAAAGTACATGACCCAACCTTCTGGCGCCTCGCTTCCCGGGGAGAGGGACCGATCCTCGTCGGCCTTGAGGCCTGGTGCCTCCGTCCATTCCGCCACAAAATCCGCCAATGCTACTCCCTTGATGACTCTGGTCGTGCTGAATTCGAGCTGAAACTCTTGCAGTTCTATGTTCCACTCACCGACCCTTCCAGCTGAGTTAGGGCTCCTGAGCACTCTCTCCAGGGGGTATGACAAGACGACCTTGATGGGGTGGCCCTGAAAATAGTGCCGCAGCTTGCGCGAGGCCACCAGTAGCGCGAGGAGGAGTTTTTGAGGCATGGGGTACCGTGCCCTTGCGTCCCGCAGCACCGTGCTGACGAAGTACACTGGGTGCTCAATGAGATTGGGTGCGCCAGTGCTGGTGGCTCCCTTGGGAGACCATGGCGCCTCATGAGGCGATGAGGCCTCCTGAGGCTGGCCATCTGGGAGAGGGGCCTCTTCCGCCTCCGGTGCACTCCTCTGCGGCGGCTGATCCTCCTCAGCCGCGGTGGCGGTTTCTGCGGGCCTTCCTTGTTCCTGTTTTGCCTTGTCCCGGGCTGCTGCTGTGGTTTTGATTCGACGCTCCTCTCTAACCGCCACCAGGGCTGCGCTGGCGGAGTAGGGAGTGGCGGCGAGGTAAAGCACCAGGGGCTCTTGAGGGCGCGGAGCCACCATGACCGGTGGGCTGGTCAGGTATCTCTTGAGATCCTGGAACGCTTTGTCGGCCTCTTCAGTCCACTCAAAGGGCCCCTTTTTCTTCATTAGCTGGAAGAAAGGCAGCGCTCGCTCCCCCAACTTGGAGATGAAGCGCCCTAGCGCGGTCACGCGCCCAGTGAGCTTCTGCATTTCTCTGAGGGTCTTTGGCGGGCTCATGTCCTCGACCGCCTTGACCTTTTCCGGGTTAGCCTCGATGCCTCGGTGGGACACGAGGAAACCTAAGAGCTTGCCCGAGGGGACTCCGAACACACACTTCTCTGGGTTGAGCCGTAGGTTCACTGCGTTGAGGCTCGCGAAGGTTTCCTCCAGGTCTTGTATCAGGGTCCTGGCCTCCCGAGACTTTACCACAATGTCATCGACGTAAGCCTCAACATTCTTCCCGAGCTGCGGGCCTAAGGTGATGTGCATCAGCCGCTGAAAGGTCTCCCCTGCGTTACGCAACCCGAATGGCATGCATGTGTAGCAGTACACCCCACACGGGGTTAGGAAGGCTGTCTTTTCGTCTTCTACCGCCATCTTGATCTGGTGATACCCAGAGAAGGCATCCAAGAAGCATAGCAGGTCGCATTCCGCGGTGGAATCGACGATCTGGTCGATGCGGGGGAGCGGGAACGGATCTTGCGGGCATGCCTTGTTGAGGTTGGTGAAGTCGACACACATGCGCTCCTTCCCTCCCTTCTTTGGCACAACGACAGGGTTGGCCAACAAATCCGGGTATCGGACCTCGCGAATGACCCCAGCGGCTTCTAATTTGCGGGTCTCTTGGACGATGAAGGCCTGCTTTTCTGTGGACTGCCGCCTTGCCTTCTGCTTCACAGGGCGCACATTGGGGCACACGTTGAGGTGATGCTCGATTACACTCCTAGGGATCCCCGCCAACTGGTCAGGCTCCCAAGCAAATACCTTCTTGTTCGCACGCAGGAACCCGACCAGGGCCTCCTCCTGCTCGGGTTCGAGGTTGGCGCCTATGGTGAAAGTGGCGTTGGTGGACCCATCCTCATCGACGGGTATTTGCTTGGTTTCTGCCTTGTCTTGGGTGAACAACTGTTTCTTCTTGGCAGGTGCAGCCCCCTTGGGCTCGGGGGTCTCCGAGTCGGCGGACTGTGCCGACGCCGCCGTCTTGAAGGCGAGCTTGAGCACTGGCAGCGCGTCTCTGGTGTCCCCGTGCACGGTGAGGACACCGCTGCTTCTGGGCATCTTCATGAGGTTGTACACCGGGTGCGTCACGGCCATGAACTGGGCCAGCGCTGGGTAGCCGAGGATGGCGTTGTAGGGAAGGCCGATGGGGGCGATGTCGAAGTCGACCAGCTCCGTGTGGAAGTTGTGGTAGGTGCCGAAGGTTACTGGGAGCCGGATCTGTCCCAAGGAGCTGGATGATCCGGCCCCAACGCCTGAGAAGGGCCGGCTGGGTTGCAGCCATTCCAGGGGTATGCAGAGGAGGTTGAAGGCCTCGACCGAGAGTACGCTGAGGCCCGCACCGCCATCGATGAGAGTTCTGGTGACGGCCACCTGGCAGATGGTGGGGGTGCACAGCATGGGGAGCGCACCCGAGCAGGCCGAGTTGGAGGGGTGGTCCTCCGAGATGAAGGTCAGGCTGGCCTTGGGCGCCGCCCGGTTCGGGAGAGCCCCCTGCCGCGTGGGAGCGGCGCTGACCCGGCGGATGAACGGCTTGACATGGTGACTTGTAGGCGGCGCCTGTGAGCCGCCCAGGAGGGCTGCGACGACCGAGGGTGTTGGTGTAGCGTGATGGGCGGGGAAGAGGCTGCGGGGCTCTTCCCAAGAGGCCACGGGGGCTAGCGGCAGGTGGAGCAGCCACGTGCACGGAGCGCCGGTGAGGGCCATGGGGAGCCAGTTGTCCATGACCCTATCATCACCTCCAGCTTCAAGGTTGGCCTCCTCGTACGCCAGCAAGAAGGCCAGCGGATCAGTCGCGCCGCCGTAGCGCGGCGGCGTCGTTGGCTTGAACTGGTCCGGCCACCGCACCCGTTGCTGGGCTGTGGCCAGGGCTCGGAGCCCCCTGGCCCCCGTGCTGGCGCCGGCGGCCGGAGCGGGCGACGCGCTACTCATCGCAAGGCAAGTCGTGGCAGTGGCGGAAGGGAAAACTCCGGTGCACCCCTACCTGGCGCGCCAAATGTCGGATTTCGGGTTCCGGCAGACCCTTGAGGTTCGAACACTGGGGTGCGCGCGGAGATTTCGCCTCCTACCTACCTGCACCCCTCCGCCTCGCTAAGATCTAAGCTATGGGAAGAACGACACAAGAGACACAGGGTTTATACTGGTTCGGGCCACCATTATGGTGTAATACCCTAATCCAGTGTGTGGTGTGGTGGATTGCCTCTTGGGCTGATGATGATGAACGATACAAGGAAGAACAGCCTCGCGAGGGTCTGTTCTTGGCTGGGGGGGACAACTGCTAGGGGGAGTTCAGTCACCCTTCTCTCCCTCTCGGATTTCGATCCCCCTTCCTACTATGGTGGCTAGTCCTATTTATAGAGGCCCTGGTCCTCTTCCCAAATATCGAGCGGGAAGGAGGCCAACAATGGCGGGCTAATTTGAAGGGGGATAGCTAGTACCAGCTATCCTGACAAAAGTAGTCTTCGCCTGCACAAAGCTCTGGCGGTGACGCCGTCTTGGGCTCCATGATGACCTCCATCTTGCAGTCCTCCTGGTCTTGGTCTTGTTGCACCAAAATGGCAACCTTTGCCTGATGCCTCGGTACTCCACGGCTGCGCTTGCCCCCTTTGCACCAAAGGGGAAAGGAGGACACTGCGCGAGCTGGCGCTCGCCTGGCGCCCTTGGTCGTCATGGCTTGCATCACGGGCACCTCGTGAGGTATCCCGCCTTGATCTCTCCGCCTCCTCGCGAGCCAGCCTGGTGAGGCCGTGCCTGAGGAAGCTCCGTGTCGTCCGCCCCGCAAGGCTTGGCCCCTCGCGAGGGTCTTGAGTCTGTGTTGATGAGGATGGGCCGTGCTGGGCCCCCCTTTGAGCCACGCCACAGGCCACAGGCAGGCAAGTCTGGGGACCCCCGTTCCCAGAACGCTGACATATAGTACTATAGTTTTCCTGTTTCGCATGATCCATCCATACAAACCCGATTAAACAGGAAAGGGCGGGATTTTTCCCGCGCGGTATATGATACTGGCCATACATTTCAAAGGCAATTTTAATGTATGCAAACTGAATAATTAAGTAACAATATGATATCTAGTAAAACTAAAAACACATACTATGATTTATTGTGTTAGAGTGTAGTAGTAGTGTTGTGTTGCATAGTTGTTAGATGTAACATGCGAGAACGTGTAGAGATGTAGTTTTGGAGGGCCTACAGAGAGAAAAGTGTAATACGTTCACCGAACTTTAGAATAAGCTGATTACGGTCACTATATACGTTTTGCGGTGATTATACGGTCACTTGCTCACGGTTCAGCATCGGATTGCACTCTGTTGACCCGCCAAATAGTCTGCGTGGCACCATGTTGACTAGTTAAATTGACCATGTTCCTTGTGGGTCCCACCTGTCAGTTCACATAGGGAAAAGGTCAGATAAACACAAATTTACGCAGGCGCGACAAGACTCCACCCCGTGTGCGGGAATCACCTGGTTGTGTATGTGTCTGTCAGGGCCTGATGTGTGCGCATGCACGTGTAGGTTGAGCACTTGAGCGTGAGAGTGTGTGTTGGTCGTGTGGTGTACTGGTGTGTGCATGCATGCGTGCGTGTGTGCATGTGTTGGGGAACATAGTAATTTCAAAAAATTTCCTACGCACACGCAAGATCATGGTGATGCATAGCAACGAGAGGGGAGAGTGTGATCTACGTACCCTTGTAAATCGACAACGGAAGTGTTAACTTGGTTGATGTAGTCGTACGTCTTCACGGCCCGACCGATCAAGCACCGAAACTACGGCACCTCTGAGTTCTAGTACACGTTCAGCTCGATGACGATCCCCGGACTCCGATCCAGCAAAGTTTCGGGGAAGAGTTCCGTCAGCACGACGGCGTGGTGACGATCTTGATGTACTACTGTCGCAGGGCTTCGCCTAAGCATCACTACAATATTATCGAGGACTATGATGGAAGGGGGCACCGCACATGGCTAAGAATATGATCACGTGGATCAACTTATGTCCTTAGGGGTGCCCCTTGCCTCCGTATATAAAGGTTCAAAGGGGGGGGCGGCCAAGAGGAGGCACGCCAGGAGGAGTCCTACTCCCTCCGGGAGTAGGACTCCCCCCTTTCCTAGTTGGAATAGGATTCGCGGAGGGGGGAAAGAGGAGAGAGAGGAGGAAGGGGGCCGGCCCCCTCTCCTTGTCCTATTCGGACCAAGGGGGGGAGGGGCGCGCGGCCCATCTCTGGCCACCTCTCCTCTCTTCCACTAAGGCCCACTAAGGCCCATATACCTCCGGGGGGGGGGGTTCCGGTAACCTCCCAGTAATCCGGTAAAATCCCGATTTCTCCCGGAACACTTCTGATATCCAAACATAGGCTTCCAATATATCGATCTTTATGTCTCGACCCTTTCGAGACTCCTCGTCATGTCTGTGATCACATCCGGGACTCCGAACAACCTTCGGTACATCAAAACGCATAAACTCATAATATAACTGTCATCGAAACCTTAAGCGTGCGGACCCTACGGGTTCGAGAACAATGTAGACATGACCGAGACACGTCTCCGGTTAATAACCAATAGCGGGACTTGGATGCCCATATTGGTTCCTACATATTCTACGAAGATCTTTTATCGGTCAGACCGCATAACAACATACGTTGTTCCCTTTGTGATCGGTATGTTACTTGCCTGAGATTCGATCGTCGGTATCCTATACCTAGTTCAATCTCGTCACTGCCAAGTCTCTTTACTCATTCTGTAATACATCATCCCGCAACTAACTCATTAGTTGCAATGCTTGCAAGGCTTAAGTGATGTGCATTACCGAGAGGGCCCAGAGATACCTCTCCGATAATCGGAGTGACAAATCCTAATCTCGAAATACGCCAACCCAACATGTACCTTTGGAGACACCTGTAGAGCTCCTTTATAATCACCCAGTTACGTTGTGACGTTTGGTAGCACACAAATTGTTCCTCTAGCAAACGGGAGTTGCATAATCTCATAGTCATAGGAACATGTATAAGTCATGAAGAAAGCAATAGCAACATACTAAATGATCGGGTGCTAAGCTAATGGAATGGGTCATGTCAATCAGATCATTCAACTAATGATGTGATCCCGTTAATCAAATAACAAATCTTTGTCCATGGTTAGGAAACATAACCATCTTTGATTAACGAGCTAGTCAAGTAGAGGCATACTAGTGACACTCTGTTTGGCTATGTATTCACACATGTATTATGTTTCCGGTTAATACAATTCTAGCATGAATAATAAACTTTTATCATGATATAAGGAAATAAATAATAACTTTATTATTGCCTCTAGGGCATATTTCCTTCAGTCTCCCACTTGCACTAGAGTCAATAATCTAGATTACACAGTAATGATTCTAACACCCATGGAGCCTGTTTTGCTCGTGGAAGAGGCTTAGTCAACGGGTCTGCAACATTCAGATCCGTATGTATCTTGCAAATGTCTATGTCTCCCACCTGGACTAGATCCCGGATGGAATTGAAGCATCTCTTGATGTGCTTGGTTTTCTTGTGAAATCTGGATTCCTTCGCCAAGGCAATTGCACCAATATTGTCACAAAAGATTTTCATTGGACCCGATGCACTAGGTATGACACCTAGATCGGATATGAACTCCTTCATCCAGACTCCTTCATTCGCTGCTTCCGAAGCAGCTATGTATTCCGCTTCACACGTAGATCCCGCCACGATGCTCTGTTTAGAACTGCACCAACTGACAGCTCCACCGTTTAATGTAAACACGTAACCGGTTTGCGATTTAGAATCGTCCGGATCAGTGTCAAAGCTTGCATCAACGTAACCGTTTACGATGAGCTCTTTGTCACCTCCATATACGAGAAACATATCCTTAGTCCTTTTCAGGTACTTCAGGATGTTCTTGACCGCTGTCCAGTGATCCACTCCTGGATTACTTTGGTACCTCCCTGCTAGACTTATAGCAAGGCACACATCAGGTCTGGTACACAGCATTGCATACATGATAGAGCCTATGGCTGAAGCATAGGGAACATCTTTCATTTTCTCTCTATCTTCTGCAGTGGTCGGGCATTGAGTCTGACTCAACTTCACACCTTGTAACACAGGCAAGAACCCTTTCTTTGCTTGATCCATTTTGAAATTCTTCAAAATCTTGTCAAGGTATGTGCTTTGTGAAAGTCCAATTAAACGTCTTGATCTATCTCTATAGATCTTTATGCCTAATATGTAAGCAGCTTCACCGAGGTCTTTCATTGAAAAAATCTTATTCAAGCATCCCTTTATGCTATCCAGAAATTCTATATCATTTCCAATCAGTAATATGTCATCCACATATAATATCAGAAATGCTACAGAGCTCCCACTCACTTTCTTGTAAATACAGGCTTCTCCAAAAGTCTGTATAAAACCAAATGCTTTGATCACACTATCAAAGCTTTTATTCCAACTCCGAGAGGCTTGTACCTGTCCATAAATGGATCGCTGGAGCTTGCACACTTTGTTAGCTCCCTTTGGATCGACAAAACCTTCCGGTTGCATCATATACAACTCTTCTTCCAGAAATCCATTCAGGAATGCAGTTTTGACATCCATCTGCCAAATTTCATAATCATAAAATGCGGCAATTGCTAACATGATTCGGACAGACTTAAGCATCGCTACGGGTGAGAAGGTCTCATTGTAGTCAACCCCTTGAACTTGCTGAAACCCTTTTGCGACAAGTTGAGCTTTGTAGACAGTAATATTACCGTCGGCGTCAGTCTTCTTCTTGAAGATCCATTTATTCTCAATTGCTTGCCGATCATTGGGCAAGTCAACCAAAGTCCACACTTTGTTCTCATACATGGATCCCATCTCAGATTTCATGGCTTCAAGCCATTTTGCGGAATCTGGGCTTACCATTGCTTCTTCATAGTTCGTAGGTTTATCATGATCTAGTAGCATGACTTCCAGAACTGGATTACCGTACCACTCTGGCGCGGATCTCACTCTGGTTGATCTACGAGGTTCAGTAGTATCTTGTTCTGAAGTTTCATGATCATTATCATTAGCTTCCTCACTAATTGGTGTAGATGTCACAGAAACAGTTTTCTGTGATGCACTACTTTCCAATAAGGGAGCAGGTACAGTTACCTCGTCAAGTTCTACTTTCCTCCCACTCACTTCTTTCGAGAGAAACTCCTTCTCCAGAAAGTTTCCGAACTTAGCAACAAAAGTCTTGCCTTCAGATCTATGATAGAAGGTGTATCCAATAGTCTCCTTTGGATATCCTATGAAGACACATTTCTCCGATTTGGGTTCGATCTTATCAGGTTGAAGCTTTTTCACATAAGCATCGCAGCCCCAAACTTTCAGAAACGACAACTTTGGTTTCTTGCCAAACCATAGTTCATAAGGCGTCGTCTCAACGGATTTTGATGGTGCCCTATTTAACGTGAATGTGGCCGTCTCCAAAGCATAACCCCAAAACGATAGCGGTAAATTAGTAAGAGACATCATAGATCGCACCATATCTAGTAAAGTACGATTACGACGTTCGGACACACCATTACGCTGTGGTGTTCCGGGTGGCGTGAGATGCGAAACTATTCCGCATTGTTTCAAATGTACACCAAACTCGTAACTCAAATATTCTCCTCCACGATCAGATCGTAGAAACTTTATTTTCTTGTTACGATGATTTTCAACTTCACTCTGAAATTCTTTGAACTTTTCAAACGTTTCAGACTTATGTTTCATTAAGTAGATATATCCATATCTACTTAAGTCATCTGTGAAGGTGAGAAAATAACGATATCCGCCACGAGCCTCAATATTCATCGGACCACATACATCAGTATGTATGATTTCCAACAAATCTGTTGCTCTCTCCATAGTACCGGAGAACGGCGTTTTAGTCATCTTGCCCATGAGGCACGGTTCGCAAGTACCAAGTGATTCATAATCAAGTGGTTCCAAAAGTCCATCAATATGGAGTTTCTTCATGCGCTTTACACCGATATGACCTAAACGGAAGTGCCATAAATAAGTTGCACTATCTTTATCAACTCTGCATCTTTTGGCTTCTACATTATGAATATGTGTGTTACTACTATCGAGATTCAATAAGAATAGACCACTCTTCAAGGGTGCATGACCATAAAAGATATTACTCATATAAATAGGACAACCATTATTCTCTGATTTAAATGAATAACCGTCTCGCATCAAACAAGATCCAGATATAATGTTCATGCTTAACGCTGGCACCAAATAACAATTATTTAGGTCTAATATTAATCCCGAAGGTAGATGTAGAGGTAGCGTGCCAACCGCGATCACATCGACTTTGGAACCGTTTCCCACGCGCATCGTCACCTCGTCCTTAGCCAATCTTCGCTTAATTCGTAGTCCCTGTTTTGAGTTGCATATATTAGCAACAGAACCAGTATCAAATACCCAGGTGCTACTGCGAGCATTGGTCAGGTACACATCAATAACATGTATATCACATATACCTTTGTTCACCTTGCCATCCTTCTTATCCGCCAAATACTTGGGGCAGTTCCGCTTCCAGTGACCAGTCTGCTTGCAGTAGAAGCACTCAGTTTCAGGCTTAGGTCCAGACTTGGGTTTCTTCTCTTGAGCAGCAACTTGCTTGCTGTTCTTCTTGAAGTTCCCCTTCTTCTTCCCTTTGCCCTTTTTCTTGAAACTAGTGGTCCTGTTGACCATCAACACTTGATGCTCCTTTTTGATTTCTACCTCCGCAGCTTTCAGCATTGCGAAGAGCTCGGGAATAGTCTTATTCATCCCTTGCATATTATAGTTCATCACGAAGCTCTTGTAGCTTGGTGGCAGTGATTGGAGAATTCTGTCAATGACGCAATTATCTGGAAGATTAACTCCCATTTGAATCAAGTGATTATTATACCCAGACATTTTGAGTATATGCTCACTGACAGAACTGTTCTCCTCCATCTTGCAGCTATAGAACTTATTGGAGACTTCATATCTCAACCCGGGCATTTGCTTGAAATATTAACTTCAACTCTTGGAACATCTCATATGCTCCATGACGTTCAAAACGTCGTTGAAGTCCCGGTTCTAAGCCGTAAAGCATGGCCCACTGAACTATCGAGTAGTCATCAGCTTTGCTCTGCCAGACGTCACAACATCTGGTGTTGCTCCAGCAGCAGGCCTGGCACCCAGCGGTGCTTCCAGGACGTAATTCTTCTGTGCAGCAATGAGGATAATCCTCAAGTTACGGACCCAGTCCGTGTAATTGCTACCATCATCTTTCAACTTTGCTTTCTCAAGGAACGCATTAAAATTCAACGGAACAACAGCACGGGCCATTTATCTACAATCATACATAAACAAGCAAGATACTATCAGGTACTAAGTTCATGATAAATTTAGGTTCAATTAATCATATTACTTAAAGAACTCCCACTTAGATAGATATCCCTCTAATCCTCTAAGTGATTACGTGATCCAAATCAACTAAACCATGTCCGATCATCACGTGAGATGGAGTAGTTTCATTGGTGAACATCACTATGTTGATCATATCTACTATATGATTCACGCTCGACCTTTCGGTCTCCGTGTTCCGAGGCCATATCTGTATATGCTTGGCTCGTCAAGTATAACCTGAGTATTCCGTGTGTGCAACTGTTTTGCACCCGTTGTATTTGAACATAGAGCCTATCACACCCGATCATCACGTGGTGTCTTAGCACGAAGAACTTTTGCAACGGTGCATACTCAGGGAGAACACTTCTTGATAATTAGTGAGAGATCATCTTATAATGCTACCGTCAATCAAAGCAAGATAAGATGCATAAAAGATAAACATCACATGCAATCAATATAAGTGATATGATATGGCCATCATCATCTTGTGCTTGTGATCTCCATCTCCGAAGCATCATCATGATCACCATCGTCACCGGCGCGACACCTTGATCTCCATCGTAGCATCGTTGTCGTCTCGCCAATCTTATGCTTCCATGACTATCGCTACCGCTTAGTGATAAAGTAAAGCATTATAGCGCGATTGCATTGCATACAATAAAGCGACAACCATATGGCTCCTGCCAGTTGCCGATAACTCGGTTACAAAACATGATCATCTCATACAATAAAATTTAGCATCATGTCTTGACCATATCACATCACAACATGCCCTGCAAAAACAAGTTAGACGTCCTCTACTTTGTTGTTGCATGTTTTACGTGGCTGCTACGGGCTTAAGCAAGAACCAATCTTACCTACGCATCAAAACCACAATGATAGTTTGTCAAGTTGATGCTGTTTTAACCTTCACAAGGACCGGATGTAGCCACACTCGGTTCAACTAAAGTTGGAGAAACTGTCACCCGCAAGCCACCTATGTGCAAAGCACGTCGGGAGAACCGGTCTCGCGTAAGCGTACGCGTAATGTCGGTCCGGGCCGCTTCGTCCAACAATACTGCCGAACCAAAGTATGACATGCTGGTAAGCAGTATGACTTATATCGCCCACAACTCACTTGTGTTCTACACGTGCATATAACATCAACATATAAAACCTAGGCTCGGATGCCACTGTTGGGGAACGTAGTAATTTCAAAAAATTTCCTACGCACACGCAAGATCATGGTGATGCATAGCAACGAGAGGGGAGAGTGTGATCTACGTACCCTTGTAGATCGACAACGGAAGCGTTAACTTGGTTGATGTAGTCGTACGTCTTCACGGCCCGACTGATCAAGCACCGAAACTACGGCACCTCCGAGTTCTAGCACACGTTCAGCTCGATGATGATCCCCGGACTCCGATCCAGCAAAGTGTCGGGGAAGAGTTCCGTCAGCACGACGGCGTGGTGACGATCTTGATGTACTACTATCGCAGGGCTTCGCCTAAGCATCACTACAATATTATCGAGGACTATGATGGAAGGGGGCACCGCACACGGCTAAGAATATGATCACGTGGATCAACTTATGTCCTTAGGGGTGCCCCTTGCCTCCGTATATAAAGGTTCAAAGGGGGGGGGCGGCCAAGAGGAGGCGCGCCAAGAGGAGTCCTACTCCCTCCGGGAGTAGGACTCCCCCCTTTCCTAGTTGGAATAGGATTCGCGGAGGGGGGAAAGAGGAGAGAGAGGAGGAAGGGGGGCCGGCCCCCTCTCCTTGTCCTATTCGGACCAAGGAGGGAGGGGCGCGCGACCCATCTCTGGCCACCTCTCCTCTCTTCCACTAAGGCCCACTAAGGCCCATATACCTCCCGGGGGGGTTCCGGTAACCTCCCGGTAATCCGGTAAAATCCCGATTTCACCCGGAACACTTCCGATATCCAAACATAGGCTTCCAATATATCAATCTTTATGTCTCGACCCTTTCGAGACTCCTCGTCATGTCCGTGATCACATCCGGGACTCCAACAACCTTCGGTACATCAAAACGCATAAACTCATAATATAACTGTCATCGAAACCTTAAGCGTGCGGACCCTACGGGTTCGAGAACAATGTAGACATGACCGAGACACGTCTCCGGTCAATAACCAATAGCGGGACCTGGATGCCCATATTGGTTCCTACATATTCTACGAAGATCTTTTATCGGTCAGACCGCATAACAACATACATTGTTCCCTTTGTCATCGGTATGTTACTTGCCCGAGATTCGATCGTCGGTATCCTATACCTAGTTCAATCTCGTCACCGGCAAGTCTCTTTACTCGTTCTGTAATACATCATCCCGCAACTAACTCATTAGTTGCAATGCTTGCAAGGCTTAAGTGATGTGCATTACCGAGAGGGCCCAGAGATACCTCTCCGACAATCGGAGTGACAAATCCTAATCTCGAAATACGCCAACCCAACATGTACCTTTGGAGACACCTGTAGAGCTCCTTTATAATCACCCAGTTACGTTGTGACGTTTGGTAGCACACAAATTGTTCCTCTAGCAAACGGGAGTTGCATAATCTCATAGTCATAGGAACATGTATAAGTCATGAAGAAAGCAATAGCAACATACTAAACGATCGGGTGCTAAGCTAATGGAATGGGTCATGTCAATCAGATCATTCAACTAATGATGTGATCCCGTTAATCAAATAACAACTCTTTGTCCATGGTTAGGAAACATAACCATCTTTGATTAACGAGCTAGTCAAGTAGAGGCATACTAGTGACACTCTGTTTGGCTATGTATTCACACATGTATTATGTTTCCGGTTAATACAATTCTAGCATGAATAATAAACTTTTATCATGATATAAGGAAATAAATAATAACTTTATTATTGCCTCTAGGGCATATTTCCTTCAGCGTGTGAGTGTTGCGTGCGTGCGTGGCTGCATGTGTACGTGTGAGTGTTGCGTGCGTGCGTGGGTGCATGTGTTCGTGTGAGTGTTGCGTGCATGCAGTACGTGTGCATGCATGCGTGTGTGTATAATCACCACACCAGCTCCTGTGTGTTAAAGCAGACGGCTCAGCATACCAATACAAGGCCACCTTGTCCGCTGTGCCCGCGGTCATGACTTCGAACCACCGTCCAATATTTTTTGTCGTTTGTTTTCATTCTTACTAGCAAGATGCCCGTGCGTTGCACGTAACATCAAGATGCATTTGTATGACTAGTTTATCTTGTGAGAGAAAAGGATGAACGAGGGAAGGCCTTATTTGCAAATGTGAAGAGGTGTGTGGGTACCTTTTTGCAAAATTGTCATAGTTTCTTTCCTATCCGTCAGATATAAATTGGATGGCCTATATTGCAGGATGGCAGGCACACCATCATCACCAACTCTATTTTTTATAAGAGTGTATTTTATCCCTACTCTTATAAAAAGCATAGTCGGTGATGATCATGTGCCTGCCATCCTGCAATATAGGCCGTCCGATCTATATCTGACGGATAGGCAGGAAACTATGACAATTTTGCAAAAAGATACCGACACCCCTCTCGACACTTGCAAATAAGGCCTTCCCTTGTTCATCCTTTTCTCCCACAAGATAAACTACTCATGCAAATGCATCTTGATATTCCATGCAATGCATGGGCATCTTGCTAGTATTTTATAAGAGCGTAGATGTAGAGTAGATACAAGCCGACAGGTGGGCCCAATGGTAGTGAGATAATGTGATGCAACACTAGAGGTGCCACGTGGAGTGTTTAACTGGTCAACTAGTCATGTCTTGAGCAAATACAGAGTTGTACGGTGAGCCCGTGACTGTATAATAACCACAAAACATAAATGGTGACCGTAATGAGTGGATTCTGAAGTCCAATGTACGTATCGTGCTTTCGCTTCAAATACAATGATCATCACTGTATATATCGCGAGCGAAAGATGAAACATGCGTGAATGTGCTGGGGGCTTACTTTTAGAGGACTTGGAGATAATTTGTGTGCGTACGTGAAAGGGGCATAGACGGGGGGTATGCGATGGAGAGAGAGATGCTCTTCGTTTCTCTTTATTATGACTAACTTTATATATAGTATAAAAATATACAAATTCACATTGCGGAATAAATATCACTGTGGGCACCATGCAATGCAAGCATTCATACTCCTCCATATAACTTTGTAATGTTGTATATATGTAGAAATTATAAAATATTTTTTGGCCACACTTTATTCAAAAGGAATGTTGTATGCGAAATAAACGTGAAGAGAGTGCTTTTTAGATCAATGGGGTACGTGATGTAACATGTGTGAATGTGTAGTTGATGCATTTGGCAGGGCCTGGAGAGGTATGTGTGTGTATTACGTATTCGAGAGAGGCATGGACAGAGGGGCCGACAGGGGGGCGTGGGAGAGATAGCACGAGAAATGAGAGTGGTCTAGAGAGAGACGAATATGACGTCACGACGAGAGATTCCCTTGAGTGTGTATATGCAAGGGGGGAGTGGATAGAGGCACCAGGAGAATATTTTTTTTGTGTGTGGTGTCTGTGTTGGTATGTGTGGGTGTGAGAAGATAACGAGACATGGGGGCAGAGGGTGTGTCACCGCGTGAGGTCTGGTGGGTCGAGGTGAGGCCCTTCGTTCAGTTCCGTCCTGTGCCACATTGGTCGGCCCGTGATGCATTTAGGGAGACCCATGGATGACTAGTCGTACAAGACAAAGATAGCATAATTGTGAAGGACTCTATGTCCACTGACAAAGCCGGCTAGGATTTGTAACCCTAGGTTCTCGGTCTAAGGTAACCCCTTTATCTCTAATATTACTATTCATCCAACCTAACTTTAAGGGGCATCCTACAGAATGCTCTGCTAGAATCATACTTGTCGATTAGGAAGAGAGGTGTGAGATAATGCGTGAGAGACAGGCCTAAAGATAATGTGCGTACAGGAGACACGTAGGCAGGTCTATGTATATACAAAGGGTCGATGGGGATTGTGTGAAGGAAATATGCCCTAGAGGCAATAGTAAACTTATTATTTATTTCCTTATAACATTATAAATGTTTACTATTCATGCTAGAATTGTATTAACCGGAAACATAATACATGTGTGAATACATAGACAAACATAGTGTCACTAGTATGTCTCTACTTGACTAGCTCGTTGATCAAAGATGGTTATGTTTCCTAACCATAGACATGAGTTGTCATTTGATTAACGGGATCACATCATTAGGAGAATGATGTGATTGACTTGACCCATTCCGTTAGCTTAGCACTTGATCGTTTAGTTTGTTGCTATTGCTTTCTTCATGACTTATACATGTTCATATGACTATGAGATTATGCAACTCCTGTTTACCAGAGGAACACTTTGTGTGCCACAAAACGTCACAATGTAACTGGGTAATTATAAAGGTGCTCTACAAGTGTCTCCGAAGGTACTTGTTGGGTTGGCGTATTTCGAGATTAGGATTTGTCACTCCGATTGTCGGAGAGGTATCTCTAGGCCCACTCGGTAATGCACATCACTATAAGCCTTACAAGCATTGCAACTAATGAGTTAGTTGCGGGATGATGTATTACGGAACGAGTAAAGAGACTTGTCGGTAACGAGATTAAACTAGGTATTGAGATACCGACGACCGAATCTCGGGTAAGTAACATACCGATGACAAAGGGAACAACATATGTTGTTATGCGGTTTGACCGATAAAAATCTTTGTAGAATATGTAGGAGCCAATATGAGCATCCAGGTTCCGCTATTGGTTATTGATCGGAGACGTGTCTCGGTCATGTCTACATAGTTCTCGAACCCGTAGGGTCCGCACACTTAAAGTTCGATGACAGTTATATTATGAGTTTATGTGTATTTATGTACCGAAGGTAGTTTGGAGTCCCGGATGAGATCGGGGACATGACAAGGAGTCTCAAAATGGTCGAGACGTAAAGATCAATATATTGGACGACTATATTCGGACATCGGAAAGGTTCCGAGTGATTCGGGTATTTATCGGAGTACCGGGGAGTTACGGGAATTCGCCGGGGAGTGTATGGGCCTTATTGGGCTTTAGGGGAAAGAGAGAGAGGCAGGCCGTGCGCCCCCAAGGCCTAGTCTGAATTGGACTAGGGGGAAGGGCTGCGCCCCCTCCTTCCTTCTCTTCTCTTTTCCCTTTCCTTCTCTCCTACTCCTACTACTTGGAAGGGCTCCGAGTTCTACTAGGAAAGGGGGAATCCTACTCCCGGTGGGAGTAGGACTCCCCTAGGGCGCTCCATATAGAGGGCCGACCCTCCCCTCCTCCACTCCTTTATATACGTGGCCAGGGGGCACCCCATAGACAAAACAATTGATCTCTTGATCTCTTAGCCGTGTGCGGTGCCCCCCTCCACCATAATCCACCTCGATCATATCGTAGCAGTGCTTTGGCGAAGCCCTGCGTCGGTGTAGAACAGCCTCATCATCACCACGCCGTCGTGCTGGCGAAACTCTCCCTCAACACTCGGCTGGATCGGAGTTCGAGGGACGTCATCAAGTTGAACGTGTGCAGAACTCGGAGTGCCGTGCGTTCGGTACTTGATCGGTCGGATCGTGAAGACGTACGACTACATCAACCGCGTTGTGCTAACACTTCCGCTTTCGGTCTACGAGGGTACGTGGACACACTCTCCTCTCTCATCGCTATGCATCACCATGATCTTGCATGTGCGTAGGAATTTTTTTTGAAATTACTATGTTCCCCAACAGTGGCATCCGAGCCAGGTTTTATGCGTAGATGTTATATGCACGAGTAGAACACATGTGAGTTGTGGGCAATACAAGTCATACTGCTTACCAACATGTCATACTTTGGTTCGGCGGTATTGTTGGATGAAGCGGCCTGGACCGACATTACGCGTACGCTTACGCGAGACTGGTTCTACCGACGGGCTTTGCACACAGGTGGCTGGCGGGTGTCAGTTTCTCCAATTTTAGTTGAACCGAGTGTGGTTACGCCTGGTCCTTGAGAAGGTTAAAACAACACTAACTTGACGAACTATCGTTGTGGTTTTGATGCGTAGGTAAGAACGGTTCTTGCTCAGCCCGTAGCAGCCACGTAAAACTTGCAACAACAAAGTAGAGGACGTCTAACTTGCTTTTGCAGGGCATGTTGTGATGTGATATGGTCAAGACGTGATGAGATATACGTTGTTGTATGAGATGATCATGTTTCGTTGAAGTTATCGGCAACTGGCAAAAGCCTTATGGTTGTCTCTCTATTGCATAAGATGCAAGCGCCAAATAATTGCTTTACTTTATCACTATGCGATAGAAATAGTTGCAAGAGCAATAGTTGGCAAGATGACCATGTGACGACACATTGATATAGATCAAGATGATGGAGATCATGGTGTCATGTCGGTGACGATGGAGATCATGACGATGCTTTGGAGATGGAGATCAAAGACACAAGATGATGATGGCCATATCATGTCACATATTATGATTGCATGTGATGTTTATATTTTATGCATCTTATTTTGCTTTGATTGACGGTAGCATTATAAGATGATCTCTCACTAAATTTTAAGATAAAAATGTTCTCCCTGAGTATGCACCATTGCCAAAGTTCGTTGTGCCCCGACACCATGGGATGATCGGGTGTGATAAGCTCTACGTCCATCTACAATGGGTGCAAGCCAGTTTTGCACACGCAGAATACTCAGGTTAAACTTGACAAGCCTAGCATATGCAGATATGGCCTCGGAACACTCAGACCGAAAGGTCGAGCGTGAATCATATAGAAGATATGATCAACATAGTGATGTTCACCATTGAAAACTACTCCATCTCACGTGATGATCGGACATGGTTTAGTTGATTTGGATCACGTGATCACTTAGATGATTAGAGGGATGTCTATCTAAGTGGGAGTTCTTAAGTAATATGATTAATTGAACTTTAATTTATCATGAACTTAGTCCTGGTAGTATTAGCATATCTATGTTGTAGATCAATAGCTCGCGATGTTGCTCCCCGTTTATTGTGTTCCTAGAGAAAAACTATGTTGAAAAATGTTAGTAGCAATGATGCGGATTGGATCCGTGATCTGAGGATTATCCTCATTGCTGCACAGAAGAATTATGTCCTTGATGCACCGCTAGGTGACACACCTATTGCAGGAGCAGATGCAGACGTTATGAATGTTTGGCTACCTCAATATGATGACTACTTGATAGTTTAGTGCACCATGCTTAACGGCTTATGATTGGGGCTTCAAAGACGTTTTGAACGCCATGGAGCATATAAGATGTTCCAAGAGTTGAAATTAGTATTTCATACTCATGCCCGTGTCGAGAGGTAGGAGACCTCTGACGGTACTTTGCCTACAAAGAGGGAGGAGAATAGCTCAACCAGTCAGCATGTGCTCAGATTGTCTGGGTACTGCAATTGCTTGAATCAAGTGGGAGTTAATCTTCCACATAAGATAGCAATTGACAAAGTTCTCTAGTCACTATCACCATGTTACTAGAACTTAGTGATGAACTATAATATGCAAGGGATAACGGAAACGATTCCCAAGCTCTTCGTGATGCAGAAATCGACGAAGGTAGAAATCAAGAAAAGCATCAAGTGTTGATGGTTGACAAGACCACTAGTTTCAAGAAAAGGGCAAAGTGAAGAAGGGGAACTTCAAGAAGAACAGCAAGCAAGTTGCTGCTCAAGTGAAGAAGCCCAAGTCTAGTCCTAAGCCTGAGACTAAGTGCTTCTACTGCAAAGGGACTGGTCACTGGAAGCAGAACTGCCCCAAGAATTTGGCGGATAAGAAGGATGGCAAAGTGAACAAAGGTATATTGATATACATGTTATTGATGTGTACTTTACTAGTGCTTATAGCAACCCCTCAGTATTTGATACTAGTTCAGTTGCTAAGATTAGTAACTCGAAACGGGAGTTGCAGAATGAACAGAGACTAGTTAAGGGTGAAGTGATGATGTGTGTTGGAAGTGGTTCCAAAATTGATATGATCATCATCGCACACTCCCTATACTTTCGGGATTAGTGTTGAACCTAAATAAATGTTATTTGGTGTTTGCGTTAAGCATGAATATGATTTGATCATGTTTATTGCAATACTATTATTCATTTAAAGTCAGAGAATAATTGTTGTTCTGTCTGCATGAATAAAACCTTCAATGGTCATACACCCAAGGTGAATGGTTTATTGAATCTCGATCATAGTGATAACACATATTCATAATATTGAAACCAAAAGATGCAAAGTTAATAATGATAGTGCAACTTATTTGTGGCACTGCCGTTTAGGTCATATTGGTGTAAAGCGCATGAAGAAAATCCATGTTGATGGGCTTTTGGAATCACTTGATTATGAACCAGTTGATGCTTGTGAACCATGCCTCATAGGCAAGATGACTAAGACTCCGTTCTCCGGAACAATGGAGCGAGCAACTGACTTATTGGAAATAATACATACTGATGTATGAGGTCTGATGAGTGTTGAGACTTGCGGCGGGTATTGTTATTTTCTGACCTTCACAGATGATTTGAGTAAGATATGGGTATATCTACTTGATGAAACATAAGTCTGAAACATTTGAAAAGTTCAAATAATATTAGAGTGAAGTGGAAAATCATCGTAACAAGAAAATTAAGTTTCTACGATCTGATCATGGAGGAGAATATTTGAGTTACGAGTTTGGTCTTCATTTGAAACAATGCGAAATAGTTTCGCAACTCATGCCACCTGGAACACCACAGCGTAATGGTGTGTCCGAACGTTGTATTCGTACTTTACTAGATATTGTGTGATCTATGACGTCTCTTACTGATTTACCGCTATCGTTTTGGGGTTATCTATTAGAGACATCTGCATTCATGTTAAAAAGGGCACCATCTAAATTCATTGAGATGACACCGTATGAACTATGGTTTGGCTAGAAACCTAAGCTGTCGTTTCTTAAAGTTTGGGGTTGTGATGCTTATGTGAAAAAGTTTCAGCTAGATAAGCACAAACCTAAATCGGAAAAGTGCGTATTCATAGGATACCCAAAATAAACTGTTGGGTACACCTTCTATCACAGATCCGAAGGCAAGACATTTGTTGCTAAGAATGGATCCTTTTCTAGAGAAGAAGTTTCTCTCGAAAGAAGTGAGTGGGAGGAAATTAGAACTTGATAAGGTAATTGTACCTTCTCCCGAATTGGAAAGTAGTTCATCACAGAAATCAGTTCTAGTGATCTCTACACCAATTAGTGAGGAAGCTAATGATGATGATCATGAAACTTTATATCAAGTTACTACCGAACCTCGTAGGACAACCAAAGTATGGTGCGCACCAGAGCGGTATGGAAATCCTTTCTGGATTTCATGTTACTAGACCATGACGAACCTACGAACTATGAGGAAGCGATGATGAGCCCAGATTTCGCGAAATGGCTTGAGGCCATGAAATCTGAGATGAGATCCATGTATAAGAACAAAGTATGGTCTTTGATTGACTTGCCCAAAGATCGGCGAGCCATTGAGATTAAATGGATCTTCAAGAGGAAGAGGAACGTTGATAGTAGTGTTACTATCTACAAAGCTAGAATTGTCGCAAAAGGTTTTCAACAAGTTCAAGGTGTTGATACGATGAGAGTTTCTCACTCGTATCTATGCTTAAGTCTGTCCGAATCATGTTAGCATTTGCCACATTTTATGAAATCTGGCAAATGGATAAACAAAACTACATTCCTTAATGGATTTATTAAAGAAGAGTTGTATATGATGCAACAAGAAAGTTTTGTCAATCCTAAAGGTGCTAACAAAATATGCAAGCTCTAGCGATCCATCTATGGACTGGTGCAAGCATCTCGAAGTTGGAATATACGCTTTGATAAGTTGATCAAAGCATATAGTTTTATACAGACTTGTGGTGAAGCCTGTATTTGCAAGAAAGTGAGTGGGAGCACTACAACATTTCTGATAACTATATGTGAATGACATATTGTTGATCGGAGATAAATTCTGCAAAGCATAAAGGAGTGTTTGAAAGGAGTTTTTCAAAGAAAGACCTCGGTGAAGCTGCTTACATATTGAGCATCAAGATCTATAGAGATAGATCAAGACGCTTGATAAGTTTTTCAATGAGTACATACCTTGACAAGATTTGAAGTAGTTCAAAATGAAACAGTCAAAGAAAGAGTTCTTGCCTGTGTTACAAGGTGTGAAACTGAGTAAGACTCAAAGCCCGACCACTGCAGAAGATAGAAAGAGAATGAAAGTCATTCCCTATGCCTTAGCCATAGGTTCTATAAAATATGCCATGCTGTGTACCAGATCTATTGTATACCCTACACTGTTTTTGGCAAGGGAGTACAATAGTGATCTAGGAGTAGATCACTGGACAACGGTCAAAATTATCCTTAGTGTAATAAGGATATGTTTCTCGATTATGGAGGTGACAAAAAAAGGTTCGTCGTAAAGGGTTACGTCGATGCAAATTTTGACACTGATCCAGATGACTCTAAATCTCAATATGGATACATATTGAAAGTGGGAGCAATTAGCTAGAGTAGCTCCGTGCAGAGCATTATTGACATAGAAATTTGCAAAATACATACGGATCTGAATGTGGCAGACCCGTTGACTAAACTTCTCTCACAAGCAAAACATGATCACACCTTAGTACTCTTTGGGTGTTAATCACATAGCGATGTGAACTAGATTATTGACTTTAGTGCAAGTGGGAGACTGAAGGAAATATGCCCTAGAGGTAGTAGTAAAGTTATTATTTATTTCCTTAATTCATGATAAATGTTTATTATTCATGCTAGAATTGTATTAACCGGAAACATAATACTTGTGTGAATACATAGACAAACAGAGTGTCACTAGTATGCCTCTACTTGACTAGCTCGTTGATCAAAGATGGTTATGTTTCCTAGCCATTGACATGAGTTGTCATTTGATTAACGTGATCACATCATTAGGAGAACGATGTGATTGACTTGACCCATTCTGTTAACTTAGCACTCGATCATTTAGTATTCTGCTATTGCTTTCTTCATGACTTATACATGTTCCTATGACTATGAGATTATGCAACTCCCGTTTACCGGAGGAACACTTTGTGTTCTGCCAAACGTCACAACGTAATTGGGTGATTATAAAGGTGCTCTACAGGTGTCTCCAAAGGTACTTGTTGGGTTGGCGTATTTCGAGATTAGGATTTGTCACTCCGATTGTAGGAGAGGTATCTCTAGGCCCACTCGGTAATGCACATCACTATAAGCCTTGCAAGCATTGCAACTAATGAGTTAGTTGTGGGATGATGTATTATAGAACGAGTAAAGAGACTTGCCGGTAACGAGATTGAACTAGGTATTGAGATACCGACGACCGAATCTCGGGCAAGTAACATACCGATGACAAAGGGAACAACATATGTTGTTATGCGGTTTGACCGATAAAGATCTTTGTAGAATATATAAGAGCCAATATGAGCATCCAGGTTCCACTATTGGTTATTGACCAGAGACGTGTCTCGGTCATGTCTACATAGTTCTCGAACCCGTAGGGTCCGCACGCTTAAAGTTCTATGACGGTTATATTATGAGTTTATGTGTTTTGATGTACCGAAGGTAGTTCGGAGTCCCGGATGAGATCGGGGACATGACGAGGAGTCTTGAAATGGTCGAGACGTAAAGATAGATATATTGGATGACTATATTCGGACATCGGAAAGGTTCCGAGTGATTCGGGTATTTATCGGAGTACCGGGAAGTTACGGGAATTCGCCGGGGAGTGTATGGGCCTTATTGGGCTTTAGGGGAAAGAGAGAGAGAGAGGCAAGCCGCGCCCCCCAAGGCCTAGTCCGAATTGGACTAGGGGGAAGGGTTGTGCCCCCTCCTTCCTTCTCTTCTCTTTTCCCTTTCCTTTTCTCCTACTCCTACTACTTGGAAGGGCTCCTAG
This sequence comes from Triticum urartu, assembly GCF_003073215.2. NCBI lineage: Eukaryota > Viridiplantae > Streptophyta > Magnoliopsida > Poales > Poaceae > Triticum > Triticum urartu. The sequence goes on from NC_053026.1 coordinate 309,323,542, forward strand.
TTCTACTAGGAAAGGGGGAATCCTACTCCCGGTGGGAGTAGGACTCCCCTAGGGCGCGCCATATAGAGGCTGGCCCATCCCCTCCTCCACTCCTTTATATACGTGGCCAGGGGGCACCCCATAGACAAAACAATTGATCTCTTGATCTCTTAGCCGTGTGCGATGCCCCCCTCCACCATAATCCAGCTCGATCATGTCGTAGCGGTGCTTAGGCGAAGCCCTGCGTCGGTAGAACATCATCATCGTCACCACGCCGTCGTGCTGACGAAACTCTCCCTCAACACTCGGCTGGATCAGAGTTCGAGGGACGTCATTGAGTTGAGCGTGTGCAGAACTCGGAGGTGTCGTGCGTTCGGTACTTGATCGATCGGATCGTGAGACATACGACTACATCAACCGCGTTGTGCTGACGCTCCCGCTTTCGGTCTACGAGGGTAGGTGGACACACTCTCCCCTCTCGTTGCTATGCATCACCATGATCTTGCATGTGCGTAGGAAATTTTTCAAAATTACTATGTTCCCCAACATTGTGCATGTGTATGCTTGCGAGAGGAAGAGTGCTTGTGATAAAGGTTAGTGAAAACAGTCGTAAATGGTTAAGAGAGGGAGGGAGGGTTATATAGAGAGCATGTGTGTGAGAAAGACACCTCAGGAGAGAGTGTGTGAGCATGTGTGAGAGACCACCGATGGAGAGTGAAACTACACATACAAGACTGTTGTACACATTGATTAAAGATATAAATTGTATCCAAATATTAGGATGGGATTATGATATTTGTAATTCACGTAAGGAACGGTCATTGATCCATCAGACATCTACATTCTATCGAATTTGAGCATGTCTATGTTATTATTCAACACAAGTGATCCACATAGTTAGTATTTTGAACTCCAGATAATGCATCGCTTTAGCAATCGGATATAAACGTGAGTATAGTTCATGTTGTGTGTGTAAAGCACATTATACATACGAAAGTTACACAATGAACATTATAAATAGCTACCTATGAACTAGCATACATTTGAATTCAACTTAAGGTGGTTTAAAAAAATCGAATTCAACATGAAGTCCATTCAATTATTTGAATTTGATACCATGGCATTTGTAAATCATGACTAAATTATGGGGCACCAACCTTTGCTCTCATTTTGTACATAATAGCATATGTAGTCGTGTACAAAATAGATTCTAATTTAGCTCCTCCATTCCAAAATAATCGTAGTTATAGGATTTTCAAGTGTCAAAATTTCAAAAAGAAGCGGATAATTTAATGAGGTTTTCAACATACAAGGTCAAATTTAACGTTGTCTATTTAGGTCAATCCTCAAAGTTCAAGAGTACTCTAAACGTGAATGCTTGTGTTTCAAAATTTCGAACGAAGTGCCAAAAGAGCCTCTACTCACCTGAAACCGTGTGAGACCAATGTTTGGTTGTACAAGGAAATTACTTTTCTAATAACTCCGACCCGTGAAACCTACCGGCCCGACGTCCAAAGGTCTAAACCGGGGTAGGTTTTTAGCTTCATCTAGAAGCCACGCAACTGCCTCCGAAAAACATTCATGCACAATGGCCGCCTAAGCACACATGCGCGTGACCGAAATCGCTCCCGCCCACTATTTGGGACACCTGGGATTACCATCCTACCCCCGACCCGCGGTAGGTCCGAAATTTAAGAGGGGGCAAAGTTTGTACTTTCCCCAAATTTCAAACAAGCGTGTCCCATCTTTTGTTCAAAAAAGCCAAAAATAAGCACATCCCAGACCGAAACATGGTTCTCCCCCTCCCCCCGCCCACCCGTCCGATTCCTCATTCGTACTCCGTGGGTGCAAAAGCTACCTCTCCACCAGCGGTGAAACCCCGACGTCCTCCGTCTGCCACCCCATTCCACCCATCAACCACTGCCCTCCTCCATCATGCCAGAGGAGATACCCCAACGTCGTCGTCCACCGCAACCTCAACCGCAACGCCCTCCACGGCTAGTAGTTGAAGCCGAGGCTGAGCCGTCCATACCAGAGCCAGTTTAACCATGCCGTCCTGCGCCTCACTGATGCCGCTCCAACTTCTCCACCCTCCACTGCACCGGAGCTATTCCTGCTATGCCGTCCTTCGCCGCCTCGGATCTGCTTCCCCTCCACCGACATACGGCCATGGCAACACAGTCAACAATTTGGCCATGGGTTCGTCCAAGCCTGCACCCTCCTCCAGAACATCGGTTTCCCCAGCAAAAAGAAGAAGATCGGCGCGACATGTGGAGGCGACCACACCGGCAACCGAAAATGGTACTCCTCTTCCCTTATTTGTGCAAATCTTACGTGTCTGCTTGCACGGTATTTATCCCACAGAAGACACCAGTTGACCGCTTCTTCTTGATACTAGATGTTCCTAGTAACTCATGATGCACAAGGTTTCTCCTCATATACTATTTCACCTTAGCTAGAGGTCCGTCGCCCCCCTGAATTTCAATTCCTGGTCAGTTGATTCCCAATTAATGGAAGCATTCCCCGGCGTAACAGGCGCTAGTCCGCCTATTACGTCGGGGAAGCAGCGCCTCGGTGTTTATCTTAGGGGCGTGTGGGGCCTGGCGCTACTGGCGCCCGATCTGGAGGTCGGCCGGGATTAAAGGGATGGCCTGGGGGTGCTGCCAAGCACGGCGATGGTGTGAGGTCGATGGGAGGGCGGGGCGGTGGAGGTAGGGGTCTGGGCCGGTGGTCACTAGCGGTTCGAGAAAGATCGTCAACAGTGACTGGCGGGAGGTAGACGAAGGCCATCTGCATGTTCCTTATAGATCGGACGGTTCATTAAAAAAAATCGATTGACCTATTTATTTTCAGTCGACTGTTATCTTGATATGACCACATGTGGTGGTGTGCTGGAGGAGTACCTGCATTTCCTGTGCTCATATATTAGAAAATCATACGGAGTAGAATCTAATTTTGTTTGCCATGCAATGTTGTAGAGCTATCATATGTCTCCTGTCATTTATTTTTCAGCCACCTGCTATCTTCTACTTTTACAGTGCACTAGTTCTGCACACAGTTCACCCATACTCTCACTATTGTGTTTTTATGCAAGGGTATTTCAAACTTTGCTGCTATGAGGGAAGCAAAAAAGAAAAGAGAGAAGTCGCTCCAACGTTGTATGCGGATAGGCCAGACACGTTTCAGCCTTATAATAGGTGCAGTGTCAGCAGATGGAGACGGTAAACGTAGCTCTGGAGTTGATGACCTTGCTCACAATGAACCACCATCCCAGGTGCTTGCTTTAACTTCGTGGTGTCATATGTGGTGTCTAGCTTGTATTCGAAAGGCTGAAGTCGGTCTTTATTAAGATAATGAAAGATATTTTTTACATGAACCACCATCCCATGAGCACCAGAAGACAAATAGCTAGTCAGGGCACTGGCCGAGCCAGTGACAAGCCCAGCAAAGAGAGGCATCACCTAGAAGCCAACTAAAAATCCGCGATGGTGGTGAAGCAGCCCGCCTTCCACTAGGCTCTTAGGTCCTAGATGATCATGCTCACCACTCCAACCGGATGTCTAGCTTGTATTGCTTCCAATTTGGTTAAATTGCATCTGCTTAGCTTACACATTATACATTTGAATATGACATGCCTTTCAGTTTTTGGTACATACTAGTACATCTGTGTATTAACCATGTTCTTACACCAAACTAATGTTCTTATGTATCCTTCATCAATCACTTATGATGAGGCAGTCAAGCAAGTGGAGTACTCCTCATTTAAAGAATGCAGGATCAGCCCCCCGACATGATTCTCAAGAAACAGCAAGGCTACATGAAGATAGTGAACGTAGCTCTGTAGTTGATTACCGCATTTCCCCTACACTAGCATCGCATGTGCTTGCTCTAACTTGGCAGCGTGATATGTGGTTGCATGTTGCATATGGTGTCTAGATTGTAATTCTTCCAATCTGGTTAAACTGCATGTGCTATTCTGCTTAGCTTATACATTATACCTGTTAATGTGACATGCCTTCCTGTATTTAGTACATAGTACATCTGTCTATTAAGCATGTCCTCACATAAAACTATTGTTTTTTTTGTATCCCACATAAATCAATATGATGAGACACCTTCAGTATATGTAGTGTGATATTAGTTGCATCTTTGATATGATTTATAGCATGCGCTGCTTCTAATTTGCTGAAATGCCATTTATGATGGGACACTTTCAACTTGGCAGAGTCATATTGGTTGCATCTTGCACGTGGTGTCTAGCTTGCATTGCTTCTTATTTGGTGAAATGGTTTCTGCTTAGTTTACACAAACAGTTGTGAATATGCCATGGCATCCTATTTTTCGTATTATTCCATCCTGGAATCATGTGTTTGCCTTACATCAAAGTAGTGATTGTAAGTATCATGCACAAATGAGTTCTGAAGAGTGAATTTTATTGCTTTTTCTTGTCGTTTTTACTTGACAATTCAAAATCAATAAAGCGGAAGGAAGTTAGCAAGGCAGCGGATGAAGGTGCTCCTTCCAAATGGAGGGCCTCTACAGATTCTACTCCTCCACCCCTCAAGATGATTTCCAAGATAACACATGCATAGACACTCAACGTAGTTGTGTTGGTGATGAGCACGTCTCCCCTAGTGCACCATCACAGGTGCTCCCTCTAACTTGGCACTGTTATATGTGGTTGCATGTTATGTATGATGTCTAGCTTGTATTGCTTCTAATTTTGTTGAATTTCATCTGCTTACTTTACACATTATACTTGTGACTAAGACACGTGTTCCTGTTTGTAGAACATACAATATCTGTCTATCACACCATGTTCTTATAGCAAAGTACATTTGTTCTGAAGAACTAAATTGTTATTCATTTTTCTTGTCGGCTTGACTTAACATGGCACAGAGAAAGAGGAAGCAAGACAGAACGACAGGGAAAGGGAAGCGGAACAATCCTGCAGATTCTGCTGGTACTGATGGTGCAACAGAAGGTCAAAGTCCAGCGGAAAATTCTACCGACAGGGTATCCCGTGCTACACGAGCTGCAGAACAAGCCAAATAGAAACAAATAGCTGCCACCATACAAGCAGAGACAACCCTAGTTGTTGCAACACCTTCCACAGTACCACCAGCTGCACGATTTACTCGCTGGTCAACTCAGATAGCAGCACGTTCCCAAGCTCCCTTGCCACCTGACACTACTTCCGAAGCACTCTTGACACTAGATGATTTGGCAAGATCAGATGAACTTTGTGAGCTTCAACAACAAGAAGGTAGTTGCTGGAGTCAAGTTACAGTTGCATGCTTCTTTATATGTAGTCTCATAGTTTGATGTACACTAACACTTCCTATGTTTGTTGTTGGACTAGCACCTAGGCGCAAGAGGAAACAAACATCAGGGATAATGCTCGATAGGTTAACTAAATCTAGAGGAGGAAGAATGGAGATCCATCTTGAGGCAGGTTTAAAAAGGCCACGTGATGCTACAGAGTCAGCCAAGTTAGTATCAGAGGCAACAGTTGCTGTTAGGTGTCATGTACGTATCCTCCCAACATGGATTCAGTATAGGAATGACAAAGACGAAACCCATTTCAACACCTTCCTCGACCATTTATCTGTAAGTATGGTTATGTATGGAAACTAGTAATATCGTCTTGCTCTGTCCAATACTTTCTAGGTTGCTGATAATGAGACTCCCATAATTTTCAACAGAAGAGGTTCAAGTTGGATAACCAAGATGATGCAACCAGACAAGCTTGCACCCATGTTTTCAAGTCTGCTCTGCGATAATATCGGTATAACTTGAGGAAAACTCACTTTGAAGGCAAGGCTAACAGTGAACTTGCCCAAACATCTCCAGTGGAAAATATAGCTGATGAAGACTGGAGAGGCCTCGTTAAACACTAGTCCGATCCGAAGTATCATGTACATTTTATATATGTGATCAGATCACATGTTGAAGTCCTATTTACGCATGTGCCACACAAATCTATCTTCTTGTAGGTGAACTGTTCAAAGAACAAGGCCAACCGTACGAAAGTGAAATTCCAACAGACGACAGGATCTCGTAGCTATATTGCACACTGCGAGGCTCTTGTAATTAGCTGTTGTTTCACTCTTTTTGTTGTACCATATTATCAGATCTATATTGACTTCTTCCAAATGCAGAGGAAAGCCCGCAAGGATCAAAAAGTACCTGAACCAAATGCTGTGTAAATCTTCAAGGACTATCACACTAGCAAGAAGAAGGGCATGACTACACCAGTCAAAGCCGCTGTTGTAAGTCCTTAATCCTCATGCCTTTTAACTACTACTTACTCTGACTTGTGCCTTGAACTGCATGGTTTGCAGCCAATGTCTATTACTCTTTTCAATTTTATACACAATTGTCTTAGCGTATCATTGCACCTTACAAGGTTTAAAAGAGAGGAGTGATGTTCCTTTGGTATTGACCTGTAATCTAGTTCCGTGCTGGACTTGCCCACACAACGTTACAATTTCCTATTTGTCCGTTCTCAGTTGTTTTGTGATATGAATGATGTCATACTATGCTTACTGTATTATAAACTTCGTCTCTTTATCCTTAGCCCTCAATACAATGTGAAGAAATAGACAATACATTAGCGATGGTACATGGTCATATGTTTGGAACCTGGTTTTATTATGTACTTTGCAATAAAATGCAACTATTATTTTACATGGGTTCACCAGAATAAGTTCTATATATAGACCAAAGCTATTTTGTTTTGTTTTGCTGCCTCCTTAATATCTTCTGTTCTGGTACTACTAATGTAAAACCACAACTTTTCAGCGAGCTATGGAAAAAATGGTGGAACCGCCACCTTCTGAAGGTGGCGAGGCAACTATAACCGCAATGTTAGCTCTTGCTGCAGTGGGTCAGTACCTGTCCACTAACAGTGCCAAAAGCACATTCCTGTGTAATACTGGCTTGGTTGTTAAGGCAATCTCATCCAAACTACCTCATGATCAAGATATGCAAGCTCAAAACAATGTTGTATCCGCGCTCCAGACACAAGTCCATTCCCTAACAGAGACCCTTTGTGAAACAAGGAGAGACATTGTCCGATGTTGTCAAGACATGCATGGTTTTGAAACCAGACTATCAGACATTTGATATGTTGTTCTGGAGCCTAGGAGAACTGAAGGCCAAGGTTATGGTGCTCCATCGGACAATACAACATGAAAACGTAACAGTCAGGTCAAATGAACTGAGCTTCTAAACTTCTAGTGGTGCATTTATCTACTAGACCGTTAACTTTTATGCCAACCTTCCTTTATAGTTGTAATTTGTTTTGGTGTGATACAAAATTTGTTCTTAACGTGCAACCACCGGCTGAAGAAAAAAGCAAGCCATTTTTGTATAGTGTAGGGTGTTCCCTATATTTGCACTGGTGGCAAACTTTGATGCCCACCGGCTGTAGTTAACATGGGCCTCCTACGAGCCGTAGAAACAATGGGCCTTCTATGGGCCGTAGAAACAATGGGCCTTCTATGTGGCGTAGAAACAATGGGCCTTATACGGGTCGTAGACACAATGGGCCTTCTATGGGCCGTATCATCAATGGGCCTTCTACGGGCCATATGATCGGTTGGCCAAACATGGGCCAATAACAGACCACATTATGTCCGTAAATGGGCTAGAGTTGAAATCTTTCATGGGCCGACCATAACCGGCCGTCGTTAATCGGCTGTATTTTGATGACGCTATGAAAACGACCCAACGTATTAACGGGCCACAAACGGGCTGACTGTAACCACGTGCTGAATTTGGCCCACAAGCAGAAAATGATAGTAACAGAACGTAAGTAAACGAATGTGGAAATGAGCCCAAGAATAAATGGGCCCCGAGAAGGCCGAAAGATAACATGGGCTGGAAACGGCCCAATGGAATAATGGGTCGTTAATGGGCATAAAGTGATACACTGTTCATTACGGGCCAGTTTCACCACGTGCCGTTAATGGTTATAAAGTGATACACTATTCATTACGGGCCAGTTTTACCATGGGCCGTTAATGGGCCGAGAGTAATAAGGGCCTCATATGGGCTGAAAGACATCATGGGACATACATGGGCCAGAAGTTAAAATGGGCTGGAATTATATTAGACAGCCCAAATGACGCTACTGGGCCTAATTCGGATAGGCCGTAAACGGGCCCTGGGTTAGCGGGCTGTAAATGGGCTATATGCGAACATGCCGTTAACAGGCTTGTCGTGGGCCGACCCGCCACCTTTTGACCAAGTCAAACGGGCCGGCCTTTTCACAGGAATGGGCCTCTATTGGGCCATGCCACGTGTCGACGTATCATAGGCGCTTTGGGTCCAATGAGTGGATGACATCTGTCCCAACGGTGAGCCGACACGTGTTTCCTCCAGCCAATGATGATTTTACATGTGGAAAATCCCCATTGGTGGGGGCTATTAACGGGTTATCGGTCCCAAAACCGGACCCGATAGCTTAACAGCGTTTCGTTACGGTGGATGCCACGTGTCGGTCACCCTTGACGAAAGCACTTCTGTGACGCGCGATTTATTGTCATGGAAGTGGACACTTCCGTGATGATAATTTTGGTAATGTCATGGAACACTTCTACGACAACACAGGTATGACTATCTTGATTCTGTCATAAATTTGTCATGAATGTACATGCATGACAAAAAACGTGACCTACTATGACAAACACGTATCATCACGGAAGTGTATTTTTTTGTAGTGATAGTTTGTTAGTTTTCAATAAAGTTTTTGATTCATACTTTACCTTGTGAACGAATTGTTACTTTAGCATAAGAAATTATATGAAAATATATGTTGATGTTCTAAAGATGATCATTATGCCCTCATGACCATATTTTATTTTTATCGACACCTCTATCTCTAAACATGTGTGCATATTTATCGATATCGGCTTTCGCTTGAGGGCAAGCAAAGTCTAAGCTTGGGGCAGTTGATACGTCCATTTTGCATCATGCTTTTATATTGATATTTAATGCATTGTGGGCTGTTATTACACATTATATCACAATACTTATGCCCATTCTCTCTTATTTTACAAGGTTTACATGAAGAGGGAGAATGTCGGCAGCTAGAATTCCGGGCTGGAAAAGGAGCAAATATTAGAGACCTATTCTGCACAACTCCAAAAGTCCCGAAACTTCACGGAGCAGGTTTTGGGAATAAATAAAAAATATTGGGCGAAGAAAGTACCAGAGGGGGGCCACCAGCCAGCCACAAGGGTGGAGGGCGCCCCCTACCTTGTGGGCCCCCCCTGGCAGGCCTCCGGTGCCCATCTTTGGCTATATGGTGTCTTTTACCCTGGAAAAAATCAAGAAGAAGCTTTCAGGACGAAGCGCCGGCGTCTCGAGGCGAAACCTGGGCAGAACCAATCTAGGGCTTCGGCGGGGCTGTTCTGCCGGCGAAACATCCCTCCAGGGGGAAAATTGCTACCTCTTGAGAACTGCGTTGGTTTTCCCTTGAAGAGGAAAGGGTGATGCAGTAAAGTAGCGTAAGTATTTCCCTCAGTTTTTGAGAACCAAGGTATCAATCCAGTAGGAGATTACACGCAACTCCCTCGTACCTACACAAACAAATAAGAACCTCACAACCAATGTGATAAAAGGGGTTGTCAATCCCTTCACGGTCACTTACAAGAGTGAGATCTGATAGAGATAATAATAATAAGATAAATATTTTTGGTAATTTATGATATAGATTGAAATTAAGATTGCAAAATAAAATAGATTTGGAAACTTATATGATAAAAGATAGACCCGAGGGCCATAGGTTTCACTAGTGGCTTCTCTCAAGATAGCATAAGTATTACGGTGGGTGAACAAATTACTGTCGAGCAATTGATAGAAAAGTGCATAATTATGAGAATATCTAGGCATGATCATGTATATAGGCATCACGTCCGCGACAAGTAGACCGAAACGATTCTGCATCTACTACTATTACTCCACACATCGAGCGCTATCCAGCATGCATCTAGAGTATTAAGTTCGTAAGAACAGAGTAACACATTAAGCAAGATGACATGATGTAGAGGGATAAACTCAAGCAATATGATATAAACCCCATCCTTTTATCCTCGATGGCAACAATACAATATGTGCCTTGCTGCCCTTGCTGTCACTGGGAAAGGACACCGCAAGATTGAACCCAAAGCTAAGCACTTCTCCCATTGCAAGAAAGATCAATCTAGTAGGCCAAACCAAACTGATAATTCAAAGAGACTTGCAAAGATAATTAAATCATACATATAAGAATTCAGAGCAGAACCAAATATTGTTCATAGATAATCTTGATCATAAACCCACAATTCATCGGATCTCGACAAACACAACGCAAAAAGAGTTACATCGAATAGATCTCCAAGAAGATCGAGGAGAACTTTGTATTGAGATCCAAAGAGAGAGAAGAAGCCATCTAGATAATAACTATGGACCTGAAGGTCTGAGGTAAACTACTCACACATCATCAGAGAGGCTATGGTGTTGATGGAGAAGCCCTCCGTGATCGATTCCCCCTCCGGCGGAGCTCCGGAAAAGGCCCCAAGATGGGATCTCTTGGGTACAGAAGGTTGCGGAAGTGGAAATAGGGTTTCATGGTGCTCCTCGATGTTTTCGGGGTATATGGACATATATAGGAGGAAGAAGTAGGTCGGTGGAGCCACGAGAGGCCCACGAGGGTGGGGGGCGCGCCCTGGGGGACAAGCGCGCCTTCCTGCCTAGTGGCCTCCTCGTTGATTTCTTGACGTCCACTCCAAGTCCTCTGGATCACGTTTGTTCCAAAAATAACTCTCCTGAAGGTTTCATTCCGTTTGATATTCCTTTTCTGCGAAACACTGAAATAGGCAAAAAAACAGCAATTTTAATTGGGCCTTGGGTTAGTAGGTTAGTCCCAAAAATAATATAAAAGTGCTTAGTAAAACCCATTAAACATCCAAAATATATAATATAATAGCATGGAACAATCAAAAATTATAGATACGTTGGAGACGTATCAGCATCCCCAAGCTTAATTCCTGCTCGTCCTCGAGTAGGTAAATGATAAGAACAGAATTTTTGATGTGGAATGCTACCTAGCATATTTCTCAATGTAATTTTCTTTATTGTGGCATGAATGTTCAGATCTGAAAGATTCAAGACAAAAGTTACATATTGCCATAAAAATAGTAATACTTCAAGCATACTAACAAAGCAATCATGTCTTCTCAAAATAACATGGCCAAAGAAAGTTATCCCTACAAAATCATATAGTCTGGCTATGCTCTATATTCATCACACAAAGTATTTAATCATGCACAACCCCGATGACAAGCCAAGCAATTGTTTCATACTTTTGGTGTTCTCAAACCTTTTCAATCTTCATGCAATATATGAGCGTGAGCCATGGACATAGCACTATAGGTGGAATAGAATGGTGGTTGTGGAGAAGACAAAAAGGAGCAGATAGTCTCACATCAACTAGGCGTATCAACGGGCTATGGAGATGCCCATCAATATATATCAATGTGAGTGAGTAGGGATTGCTATGCAGCGGATGCACTAGAGCTATAACTGTATGAAAGCTCAACAAAAGAAACTAAGTGGGTGTGCATCCAACTCGCTTGCTCACGAAGACCTAGGGAATTTTGAGGAAGCCCATCATTGGAATATACAAGCCAAGTTCTATAATGTAAAATTCCCACTAGTATATCAAGGTGACAACATAGGAGACTCTCTATTATGAAGATCATGGTGCAACTTTGAAGCACAAGTGTGGTAAAAGGATAGTGACATTGTCCCTTCTCTCTTTTTCTCTCATTTTTTCTCTTTTTTTATTTGGGCCTTCTTCTCTTTTTTTGGCTCTTTTCTCTTTTTTCTTTTCGTCCGGAGTCTCATCCCGACTTGTGGGGGAATCATAGTCTCCATCATCCTTTCCTCACTTGGGACAATGCTCTAATAATGATGATCATCAAAATTTATTTACTTACAACTCAATACTTAGAACAAAATATGACTCTATGTTAATGCCTCCGGCGATGTACTGGGATATGCAATGAATCAAGAGTGACATGTATGAAAGAATTATGAACGGTAGCTTTGCCACAAATACGATGTCAACTACATGATCATGCAAAACAACATGACAATGATGAAGCATGTCATAATAATGGAACGGTGGAAAGTTGCATGGCAATATATGTCGGAATGGCTATGGAAATGCCATAGTAGGTAGGTATGGTGGCTATTTTGAGGAAGGTATATTGTGGGTTTAAGGTACCGGCGAAAGTTGCGCGATACTAGAGAGGCTTGAAATGGTGGAAGGGTGAGAGTGCGTATAATCCATGGACTCAACATTAGTCATAAAGAACTCACATACTTATTGCAAAAATTTATTAGTTATCGAAACAAAGTACTACGCACATGCTCCTAGGGGGATAGATTGGTAGGAAAATACCATCGCTCGTCCCCGACCGCCACTCATAGGAAGACAATCAATAAATAAATCATGCTCCAACTTCATCACATAACGGTTCACCATACGTGCATGCTATGGGAATTACAAACTAGCATGACTCTAATATCACCATATTCATATCTTCAAAACAATCATCAAGTATCAAACTTCTCATAGTATTCAGTGCACTTTTATGATAGTTTTTATTATACCCATCTTGGATGCCTATCATATTAGGACTAATTTTATAACCAAATCAAATTGCCATGCTGTTCTAAAGGACTCTCAAAATAATATAGCTGAAGCATGAGAGATCAATAATTTCTATAAAATAAAACCACCACCGTGCTCTAAAAGATATAAGTGAAGCACTAGAGCAAAATTATCTAGTTCAAAAGATATAAGTGAAGCACATAGATTATTCTAATAATTTCCAATTCACGTGTGTCTCTCCCAAAAGGTGTGTACAGCAAGGATTATTGTGGTAAACTAAAAATCAACGACTCAAATCATACAAGACGCTCCAGGCAAAACACATATCATGTGGTGAATAAAAATATAGCCTCAAGTAAAGTTACCGATAGAAGAAGACGAAAGAGGGGATGCCTTCCGGGGCATACCCAAGCTTAGGCTTTTGGTTGTCCTTCAATTTTACCTTGGGGTGCCTTGGGAATCCCCAAGGTTAGGCTCTTGCCACTCCTTATTCCTTAATCCATCAAATCTTTACCCAAAACATGAAAACTTCACAACACAAAACTTAAACCGAAAATCTCATGAGCTCCGTTAATATAAGAAAACAAACCACCACTTAAGGTACTGTAATGAACTCATTCTTTATTTATATTGGTGTTAAACCTATTGTATTCCAACTTCCCTATGGTTCATAACTTCCGATACTAGCCATAGATTCATCAAAATAAGCAAACAACACGCGAAAACAGAATCTGTCAAAAACAGAACAGTCTGTAGTAATCTGTAGGTTTCGAATACTTATGTAACCCCAAAAATTCTAAAATAAATTTCTGGACGTGAGGAATTTATCTATTATTATCTGCAAAAAGAATCAGCCTAATCGCACTCCCAGTAAAAAATGGCAGCAAATCTCGTGAGCGCTAAAGTTTCTGTTTTTTTACAGCAAGATCACAAAGACTTTCCCCAAGTCTTCCCAAAGGTTCTACTTGGCACAAAAACTAATTAAAAGAATAAAACCACATCTAAACAGAGGCTAGATAAATTATTTATTACTAAACAGAACCAAAAAATAAGAAAAAAAATAAAATTTGGGTTGCCTCCCAACAAGCGCTATCGTTTAACGCCCCTAGCTAGGCATAAAAGCAAGGATAGATCTAGGTATTGTCATCTTTGGTATGCAATCCATAAGTGGCTCTCATAATACATACATAAGGTAATTCAATTTTCTTTCTAGGAAAGTGTTCCATGCCTTTCCTTCATGGAAATTGGAATCTAATATTCCCTTCTTTCATATCAATACTTGCACCAATCGTTCTAAGGAAAGGCCTACCAAGAATAATGGGACATGTAGGATTGCAATCTATATCAAGAACAATGAAATCTACGGGCACATAATTCCTATTTGCAACAATAATAACGTCATTAATTCTTCCCATAGGTTTCTTAATAGTGGAATCCGAGAGGTGCAAATTTAAAGAACAATCATCAAATTCATGGAAACCTAACACATCACACAAAGTTTTTGGAATCATGGAAACGCTAGCACCCAAATCACATAAATCATATCATTCATGATCTTTAATTTTAATTTTAATAGTGGGTTCCCACTCATCATAAATTTCTCTAGGGATAGAAACTTCCAATTCAAGCTTTTCTTCATAAGATTGCATTAAAGCATCGAGGATATGTTTATTAAAAGCTTTATTTTGATTATAGGCATGCGGAGAATTTAGCACGGAATGCAACAAGGAAATAGAGTCTATTAAAGAACAATTATCATAATTAAATTCCTTGAAATCCAAAATAGTGGGTTCATTGCTATGTAAAGTTTTGACCTCTCCAATCCCACTTTTACCAATTTTAGCATTAAGATCTAAAAACTCCGAATCATTGGGATGCCTTTTAATTAAAGTTGACTCATCTCCAGTCCCATCATTATCAAGATTCATATTGCAAAACAAAGATTTAATAGGGGACACATATATCACTTTTAGATATTCATCCATATTATCATGAAGTTCTTCCGGTTTGGCGGCCATCTTATTAACTAAGGTGGCATGCTTATCCGAAATTTGGGCTAATAAGTTTTTAAGATGAGCGAACTGAGATTTCAGACCATAAAATTCTTTAGACATATCATCAAGCTCTTTATTCATGTACCCCATAAATTTTTTTGTTCTTTAAGCTCGTTTTTGAAGAAAATATTATGCTCAAACTGCAAGCACATAAAACTTCTAACATTGTTTACAATTTCTTCCAACCTTCTAAGGTGAGGATCAAAACTTTTTGGTAAGGCCATCGCGGCAAACAATCCAACACACAAGCACACAAGAGGCGAACGAAAAGAGATGAACAGAAAGAGAGGGCGAATAAAATGACAAGGGTGAAGTGGGGGAGAGGAAAACGAGAGGCAAATGGCAAATAATGTAATGCGAGGGATAAGAATTTGTGATGGGTACTTGGTATGTCTTGACTTGATGTAGATCTCCTCGGCAACGGCGCCAGAAATGGCTTGTTGACGAGAGATCAAATCTTGACTTGACTTGGTGCTACCTCCCCGGCAACGGCGCCAAAAATCCTTCTTGCTACCTCTTGAGCACTGCGTTGGTTTCCCTTGAAGAAGAAAGGGTGATGCAATAAAGTAGCGTAAGTATTTCTCTCAGTTTTTGAGAACCAAGGTATCAATCCAGTAGGAGATTGCATGCAAGTCCCTCGTACCTACAAAAACAAATAAGAACCTCGCAACCAACATGATAAAGGGGTTGTCAATCCCTTCACGGTCACTTACGAGAGTGAGATCTAATAGAGATAATAATAATAAGATAAATATTTTTGGTATTTTTATGATATAGATTAAAGTAAAGATTGCGAAATAAAATAGATTTGAAAACTTATATCATAAAAGATAGACCCGGGGGCCATAGGTTTCACTAGTGGCTTCTCTCAAGATAGCATAAGTATTACGGTGGGTGAACAAATTACTGTCGAGCAATTGATAGAAAAGTGCATAATTATGATAATATCTAGGCATGATCATGTATATAGGCATCACGTCCATGACAAGTAGACCGAAACGATTCTCCATCTACTACTATTACTCCACACATTGACCGCTATCCAACATGCATCTAGAGTATTAAGTTCATAAGAACAGAGTAACACATTAAGCAAGATGACATGGTGTAGAGGGATAAACTCAAGCAATATGATATAAACCCCATCTTTTTATCCTCGATGGCAACAATACAATACGTGCCTTGCTGCCCCTGCTGTCACTGGGAAAGGACACCGCAAGATTGAACCCAAGGCTAAGCACTTCTCCCATTGCAAGAAAGATCAATCTAGTAGGCCAAACCAAACTGATAATTCGAAGAGACTTGCAAAGATAATTAAATCATACATATAAGAATTCAAAGAAGGACCAAATATTGTTCATAGATAATCTTGATCATAAACCCAGAATTCATCGGATCTCGAAAAACACACCGCAAAAAGAGTTACATCGAATAGATCTCCAAGAAGATCGAGGAGAACTTTGTATTGAGATCCAAAGAGAGAGAAGAAGCAATCTAGCTAATAACTATGGACCTGAAGGTCTGAGGTAAACTACTCACACATCATCAGAGAGGCTATGGTGTTGATGGAGAAGCCCTCCGTGATCGATTCCCCCTCCGGCGGAGCTCCGGAAAAGGCCCCAAGATGGGATCTCTTGGGTACAGAAGGTTGCGGAAGTGGAAATAGGGTTTCATGGTGCTCCTCGATGTTTTCGGGGTATATGGACATATATAGGAGGAAGAAGTAGGTCGGTGGAGCCACGAGAGGCCCACGAGGGTGGGGGGCGCGCCCTGGGGGACAAGCGCGCCTTCCTGCCTAGTGGCCTCCTCGTTGATTTCTTGACGTCCACTCCAAGTCCTCTGGATCACGTTTGTTCCAAAAATAACTCTACTGAAGGTTTCATTCCGTTTGATATTCCTTTTCTGCGAAACACTGAAATAGGCAAAAAAATAGCAATTTTAATTGGGCCTTGGGTTAGTAGGTTAGTCCCAAAAATAATATAAAAGTGCTTAGTAAAACCCATTAAACATCCAAAATATATAATATAATAGCATGGAACAATAAAAAATTATAGATACGTTGGAGACATATCAGAAATCATCACCATGGTCATCACCATCAATCCTCTCATCGAGAGGGGGTCAATCTCCATCAACATCTTCACCAGCACCATCTCCTCTAAAACCCTAGTTCATCTCTTGTATTCGATCTTGGTCCCAAAACCTCAGATTGGTACCTGTGGGTTGCTAGTAGTGTTGATTACTCCTTGTAGTTGATGCTAGTTGGTTTATCCGGTGGAAGATTATATTTCCAGATCCTTAATGATAATTAATACTCCTCTGATTATGATTATGAATATGCTTTGTGAGTAGTTACGTTTGTTCTTGAGGACATGGGAGAAGTCTTGTTATAAGTAATCATGTGAATTTGGTATTCGTTCGATATTTTGATGAGATGTATGTTGTCTTTCCTCTAGTGGTGTTATGTGAACATCACCTACATGACACTTCACCATTATTTGGGCCTAGGGGAAGGCATTGGGAAGTAATAAGTGTTGGAGATATGCCCTAGAGGCAATCATGTATGATGATATTTCCTATGTGTTTATGAATAAAGATAGTCCTTGGACATTATCAATGATGTGTATCAGCAAGTACGTGACTTGTTTGTGGGACTATGCATTGTATGATGACTATCCTAAAAGGTCCCTAGTCAAAAGGGCTGTGTGGACGCGCAGCCAACTAGACTAGCATATGACATGGTCGATGGCTTGGTCTCACTAGCCATGGAGCATTGGATGCTAACCGGATAATATGGACTTGGAAGGATCTGGTCGGATTCGACGTAGTCGGATCCGAGTCGAGATAAGGTCCAAGTCGGACAGACCCAACTATGAGACGCAGCGATATGTCATCTGTGAGTCTCTAGGTCAACATATGTTCTATGTCCCAAGACCTGAGCTGATGCATGTACTCGGGATGGTGACAGACTTGCTTTGGGCCGACCAAATGCTACTCCGTAACTGGGTAGTTATAAAGGTAGGTTTCAGGTTTGTCCAGAACCATGCTGTGAGACGTGGTCGAGCAAGATGGGATTTTCCCCTCCGATCAGGAGAGATATACTCTGGGCCCCTCATGTGATCCGACCAGGATAATCATGGCCATGCGACAAGGATTATGAGATAATCCGGTTTGTGGTCGGCATCACTGGAACGAGAAAGAGGTCGGGCTAGCACAAGGATGACAGACTCGCCTGGAGCTCGACAACATATATCGTGTGGCAAAAGGAATGGAAGTGTGATGTACAGGTTCGCTAACCAGCTTCATAGTCTGCTTGGTGTTCGGCATGCCTTGCTAGAGGCCGCTACCAACCGTGTAGTTCGGAGTTGATCCGAACTACGACCAAGCCGACTTGAACCTAAGGGGTCGTGAGCTTAAGGGAAGGAACCTATGAGGTCGGATCTGAGGACACTGGTCGGATGTGATCCAAACTGTATTTGGATTGTGGCCGAGTAGACTTATGGGCTTTAGGGTCCGTGCGAGGCCCAAGTGTTGAGCCCGCGACGGACGCCTATATATAGTGGAGGTGCCGCACACTCACGCGGTTGATCGCTTCGGCGCTATCACTAGGGTTTGCATGTGTTGCGAATGGACACCTCCACTCGCCGCCAGTTGTGTGATCGGACCTAGCAGTCCGTCGCACGACGTTCCTCCTGCACACGCAGATACCGTTAGAGGCGGTGCACTTGCGCCGCTCCGGCGAACCTATACGTGGGAACCGACCACCGGTTGTACGAGGGAGATCGAACGAGGAGGAGACGATCCATGCTGACGCACTTCCCCAACTCTTCTTCCACTGCACGGCAATGCGCGTCTAGTGGTAACGAACTGTGATCCATCTCCCGTAGCATGTTCTTGGTTGTTCTGCGCGTAGGAAATTTTAATTTGCAGTCGACGCACCCTACCATAGATCCCATCAGTGGTATCAGAGCCTCTGCTATAGGATTTGGATTCAGATCATATGCATATTAGATATGTGGAGGCAATAGACGAGATCTGTTGTCATTGATAAGAATGGCTGTGTGCATGGTTGATGAGATCAACTGCACATGGGGATCAATGTGGCTATGTTTTCTGTTGATTGGGATCGATGAGGTCGTGACACGATCTACCCCTACCGGTCTATTATCCGCCATCGGGGTTAACAGTGAAACGTAAATCTGAATCGGATTCACGATGATCGATGAGATCGGTCAGATCAGAGAATTCGGCGTGACAGAGTTCAGATGTGATCTGTGATTTCCGAAAACGTCGGGCGCTGCCCGCACCCGTGAGGGGCGCTGCCCCTTCGAACCCCGCCCGCTAACCGGCTAGCGGGACCGCTGTGTGTGTAGCACCTTGTATTCCATACACGATCACTCAGACCGGTAGAATACGATTCTATGCATAACTTTATTTTGCATGGTTTGATGTGAATAGTATGGCTCATGTGTATGATGCATGTGTGTAAATTATACATGGCCTGCGTGTCATGTTTGGCAGCCGGCATGAGCCAAAGTGCCGTCATTATATTGTATAACGACCTGTGTGTCGACTTGTGACTCTATGTAAAATTCATTACTAGTTGTAGTAGTTGGATAATAGAGATCAGGTTGGTGGCTTGGCGTCCCGGCGTGACAAACAAGATGGAGTTTCTAGATGGTCATCGGAATTGGAGCCGACCTGGAAGAACATCCATGAAGGAGCCATACTATTTCACAATATGTATTTATTTGTGATTGTTATGCTTCCTTGTTTTCTATGCATGTTAGAATGGTAGAAAGATCCCTCATGAATATCAAGCGAATTGCCATCCCCGATGTTGCACCTTCGCACGTCAAGTACGTCTAGTAGTGGGCTCATAAAATTGGGGTGCTGCTAGGTGTCCTTGAACTGAAGGGTTCGTGTTGGACACGGACATGCACTGCATTAGGTTGACTTGACAAGTCTATCAAAATGGTTTTGGGCCTTGTGGCAAAAGAGGTCGGGAGCCGGGGTATGAGATACCTTCCCGACCGACAGGAGTCGTATAGAGATACGATTAGCAAGGAGTTGCTTACCGGATAGGCGTGTTGTCTAGTAGTGATGCTAAAGCTCACTAGTCGCATGTGCTAGTCGGATCCTGAATCACTGAGAGTTTGCGGAGGGATGCTGACTTCTGTGGGAGTATTTTTGTTTAAGGCTAGAATTACTCTACATAAACACATTGCTCAGTGATTGCATATTTTTCTGTTGTAGATCAATGGCACCACCTGCTCAACCCAACTTTGCATTGAAATCAATTCTGGAAAAGGATAAACTGAATGGAACAAACTTTACTACCTAGTATAGAAATTTGAGAATTGTTCTCAAGTATGATAAAAAGCAACATGTTCTAGAGGATCCGCTTCCAGAGGAACCTGCCGATAATGCTAGTACCACAACCAAGAATGCCTACCAGAAACTCGTTGATGAATCAAACGAGATCAGTTGCCTCATGCTGGCTTGTATGGAGCCCGATTTGCAGCAGCATTTCAAAGACGTTGGGGCTTTCGATATGATCGAGAGTCTCAAGAGCATGTTTCAGGTGTAGGCTAGGACCGAAAGGTTCAACATCTGGCGATCCTTGATGGATTGTAAGCTGAAGGAAGGTGATCCACTGAGCCCGCATGTGATCAAGATGATCGGATATGTGCAAGCTTTGGATCGGTTGGGCTTCCCACTCTTGGATGAGCTGGCTACTGATGTAGTTCTGGGTTCTCTTCCGCCCAGCCATGGGACGTTCATCTCGAACTATCATATGCATGGCATGGATAAGTGATACGTCTCCAACGTATCTATAATTTTTGATTGCTCCATGTATATTATCTACTGTTTTGGATGTTTATGGGCTTTATTATGCACTTTTATATAATTTTTGGGACTAACCTATTAACCCAGAGCACAGTGCCAGTTTTTGTTTTTTTTCCTATTTTAGGGTTTCGAAGAGAAGGAAAATCAAACGGAGTCCAAATGACCTGAAACTTCACGGAACTTATTTTCGGAACAGAAGAAGCCCAGAAGACTTGGAGTCTACGTAAGGGAAGCTTTGAGGAGGCCACGAGGTAGGGGGCGCGCCCCCCACCCTCGTCGGCCCCTCGTGGGCCCCCTGACGTACTTCTTCCACATATATATCTCCATATACCCTAAAAACATCGGAGAGCACAATAGATCGGGAGTTCCGCCGCCAGAAGCCTCCGTAGCCACCGAAAGCCAATCTAGACCTGTTCCGCCACCTTACCGGAGGGGGAATCCCTCTTCGGTGGCTATCTTCATCATCCCGGTGCTCTCCATGACGAGGAGGGAGTAGTTCTCCCTCGGGGTTGAGGGTATGTACCAGTAGCTATGTGTTTGATCTCTCTCTCTCGTGTTCTTGAGGTGGTACGATCTTGATGTATCGCGAGCTTCGCTACTATATTTGGATCCTATGATGTTTCTCCCCCCCTCTACTCTCTTGTAATGGATTGAGTTTTCCCTTTGAAGTTATCTTATCGAATTGAGTCTTTAAAGATTTGAGAACACTTGATGTATGTCTTGTCGTGCGTATCTATGGTGACAATGGGATATCACGTGATTCACTTGATGTATGTTTTGGTGATCAACTTGTGGGTTCCGCCCATGAACCTATGCATAGGGGTTGGCACACGTTTTTGTCGTGATTCTCCGGTAGAAACTTTGGGGCACTCTTTGAGGTTCTATGTGTTGGTTGAATAGATGAATCTGAGATTGTGTGATGCATATCGTATAATCATACCCACGGATACTTGAGGTGACATTGGAGTATCTAGGTGACATTAGGGTTTTGGTTGATTTGTGTCTTAAGGTGTTATTCTAGTACGAACTCTAGGGCTGTTTGTGACACTTATAGGAATAGCCCAACAGATTGATTGGAAAGAATAACTTTGAGGTGGTTTCGTACCCTACCATAATCTCTTCGTTTGTTCTACGCTATTAGTGACTTTGGAGTGACTCTTTGTTGCATGTTGAGGGATAGTTATGTGATCCAATTATGTTAGTATTGTTGAGAGGACTTGCACTAGTGAAAGTATGAACCCTAGGCCTTGTTTCCTAGCATTGCAATACCGTTTACGCTCACTTTTATCATTAGTTACCTTGCTGTTTTTATATTTTCAGATTACAAATACCCATATCTACTATCCATATACCACTTGTATCACCATCTCTCCGCCGAACTAGTGCACCTATACAATTTACCATTGTATTGGGTGTGTTGGGGACACAAGAGACTCTTTGTTATTTGGTTGCAGGGTTGCTTGAGAGAGACCATCTTCATCCTACGCCTCCTACGGATTGATAAATCTTAGGTCATCCACTTGAGGGAAATTTGCTACGGTCCTACAAACCTCTGCACTTGGAGGCCCAACAACGTCTACAAGAAGAAGGTTGTGTAGTAGACATCAAGCTCTTTTCTGGCGCCGTTGCCGGGGAGGTTAGCGCTTGAAGGTATATCTTTAGATCTTGCAATCGAGTCTTTTAGTTTCTTGTTTTATCACTAGTTTAGTCTATAAAATAAAACTATAAAAAATGGAATTGAGTTTGTCTCATACGCTTCATCTTTTTAATATCTTTCGTGAGTATGATGGAAAGGAAAATTGTGCCAAAGTGTTAGAAGAAGAATGCACTAAAATGTTTGGCACTAAATCTTTGAATGATGAGCATGATTGCAATGTTGTTAGTACGAATTCTTTGAATATCCATGATACTAATGATGATTTCACTAGTTATGATGAAAATGTCTCCTATAAACATGTCAATTTTTGTGGAGTGCATTGGGTTTGTAAGTACACACCAAATAGGGAAGATAGATATTGCAAGAGGCATAAGTACTTAGAAACTAAATTGTTTCAAGAAGAGCTAGATGAATGTGCTGAAAATTTAATTTTTCTTAGCCCTACTTGTGAACTTTGCGATGAACGTGATCATTTTAGTACCCAATGCAAATTGTTTCATGATCGTATCGTGTCCAAAAATTGTGATGACTTGATTTCCCTTGCACATCATAATGAACTTAGTTTGCTCTTGGGTTATGAAGAAATTAAACATATAACTAAGGATATTCCAAAATTTTCCCTTGATAAAGTTCTTCATTTTGATCTAGAGAAAATTTATATGTATTGTGCAGTGAATTGTATTGAAAATCCTTATATTTCCAATTACATAAGGAAAAGAAAACAAATAGAAGATGAGAAGACTACTAATGAAAGCGAAGAGACTTCCCAAAACCCTCCTATTATTTCTTATGATGAATCAGGTAACGAGGAGGAGCCTCCTATTCAACCAATCTCATTAATAAGGAGCTCCAAAAAGAGGATTGAACCCACACATGATGTGGTGAAGAAGAAGAAAAGAAAAAGGAAGAGAGGTAAAAAGATATCTCTCCCAAATAATGCTTCTCCTATTACTATTGTGCCTCATGAAAATATAATTGTGGAAGATAATGATACTTCTTATGATCTTGAAAATCTTTTTGGCACTTGCTTGGAAGAATATGATAATTGCTATACTATTGGTGCTATCCATACTATTAATGATGAAAGTGATTATGCTAATGATATGAAAAGGACCAAACTTGGGGATGCTATGTTTGATGAAGATGATGTTTTTGAGAATATATTTGCTGCAATTAATGTTTGTCCCAAGCTTGGGGATGCTACACTTAATGAATATGATATTTTTAGTCTACCAAGTTTTGATATGCAAGTTTATAATGATGATAGCATGCCTCCTACTTATGATGATTATTGTGATGATACTTATGCTATAAAAAGTAGTGATTATATTTATAAAACTTGTCATGATTATGATTACCCCTTCTCTGAACATTACTCTTTTAATGTGGAAACAATTTATAGTATTCGAGTTTCCTATGATACTCCCACTATTCCGAATGAGAAGAATTTTGCCTATGTGGAGAGTAGTAAATTTTCTATGCTTGTAGATCATGAAAAGAATGCTTTAGGTGCTGGTTATATTGTTGAATTCATTCATGATGCTACTTAAAATTATTATGAGGGAGGAATATATGCTTGTAGGAATTGCAAGAATATCAAGTTTCCTCTCTATGTGCTTAAATTTTTGAAGTTATGCTTGTTTTACCTTCCTATGCAAGTTGATTCTTGTTCCCACAAGTTGTTTGCTCACAAAATCCCTATGCATAGGAAGAGGGTTAGACTTGAATGTGCTTGTCATATGCTTCATGATGCTCTCTTTATGTTTCAATTCTTATGTCTTATGTGAGCATCATTGAAATCATTATGCCTAACCAGGGGCGTTAAACGTTAATGCTTGTTGGGAGGCAACCCAATTTTATTTTTGTCACTTGATTTTTGCTCCTGTTTAGTAATAAATAATTCGTCTAGCCTCTGTTTAGATGTGGTTTTATGTCTTTAATTAGTGTTTGTGCCAAGTAGAACCTTTGGGAAGACTTGGGGAAAGTCTTGTTGATCATGCTATAAAAAACAGAAACTTTAGCGCTCACGAGAATTGCTGCAATTTTTGTTGGAGAGTGCTATTTAGTTAATTATTTTTTCAGATGATTAATAGATAAATTCCTCAGGTCCAGAAATTTATTTTAGAATTTTTGGGGTTCCAGAAGTTTGTGTTAGTTACAGATTACTACAGACTGTTCTGTTTTTGACAGATTCTGTTTTTCATGTGTTGTTTACTTATTTTGATGAATCTATGGCTAGTAAAAGAGTTTATAAACCATAGAGAAGTTGGAATACAGTAGGTTTAACACCAATATAAATAAATAATGAGTTCATTACAGTACCTTGAAGTGGTGTTTTGTTTTCTTTCGCTAACGGAGCTTACGAGTTTTCTGTTAAGTTTTGTGTTGTGAAGTTTTCAAGTTTTGGGTAAAGATTCGATGGATTATGGAATAAG
This sequence comes from Triticum urartu, assembly GCF_003073215.2. Classification (NCBI taxonomy): domain Eukaryota; kingdom Viridiplantae; phylum Streptophyta; class Magnoliopsida; order Poales; family Poaceae; genus Triticum; species Triticum urartu. The sequence continues at coordinate 309,348,184 of NC_053026.1, forward strand.
GAGTGGAAAGAGCCTAAGCTTGGGGATTCCCAAGGCACCCCAAGTTAATATTCAAGTACAAACAAAATCCTAAGCTTGGGGATGCTCCGGAAGGCATCCCCTCTTTCGTCTTCGTTCATCGGTAACTTTACTTGGAGCTATATTTTTATTCGCCACATGATATGTGTTTTGCTTGGAGCGTCATGTTATTTTATTTAGTTTTGCTTGCTGTTTGAATAAAATACCAAGATCTGAAATTATTAAATGTTATAGAGACTTCACATAGTTGCATAATTATTTGACTACTCATTGATCTTCACTTATATCTTTCGGAGTAGTTTGTCATTTGCTCTAGTGCTTCACTTATATCTTTTAGAGCATGGTGGTAGTTTTATTTTGACGAAATAGATGAACTCTCATGCTTCACTTAGATTATTTTGAGAGTCTTAAATAGCATGGTAATTTGCTTAAAATCCTAATATGCTAGGTATTCAAGAATAATAAAATTCTCTTATGAGTGTGTTGAATACTAAGAGAAGTTTGATGCTTGATGGTTGTTTTGAGATATGAGGATGGTAATATTAGTGTCATGCTAGTTGAGTAGTTGTGAATTTGAGAAATACTTGTGTTGAAGTTTGTGATTCCCGTAGCATGCACGTATGGTGAACCGTTATGTGATGAAGTCGGAGCATGATTTATTTATTGATTGCCTTCCTTATGAGTGGCGGTCCAGGACAAGCGATGGTCTTTTCCTACCAATCTATCCCCCTAGGAGCATGCACGTAGTACTTTGTTTCGATAACTAATAGATTTTTGCAATAAGTATGTGAGTTCTTTATGACTAATGTTGAGTCCATGGATTATACGCACTCTCACCCTTCCACCATTGCTAGCCTCTCTAGTACCGCGCAACTTTCGCCGGTACCATAAACCCACCATATACCTTCCTCAAAACAGCCACCATACCTACATATTATGGCATTTCCATAGCCATTCCGAGATATATTGCCATGCAACTTTCCACCATTCCGTTTATTATGACACGCTTCATCATTGTCATATTGCTTGCATGATCATGTAGTTGACATTGTATTTGTGGCAAAGCCACCATTCTTAATTCTTTCATACATGTCACTCATGCATCATTGCACATCCTGGTACACTGCCGGAGGCATTCATATAGAGTCATATTTTGTTCTAAGTATCGAGTTGTAATTCTTGAGTTGTATGAAAATAAAAGTGTGATGATCATCATTATTAGAGCATTGTCCCAGTGAGGAAAGGATGATGGAGACTATGATTCCCCCACAAGTCGGGATGAGACTCCGGACAAAAAATAAATAGAAGAGGCCAAAGAAGCCCGAATAAAAAAAGAGAAAGAAAAGAGGCCATAAAAAAGAGAAAAGGCCCAAATAAAAGAAAACTAAAAATGAGAGAAAAAGAGAGAAGGGGCAATGCTACTATCCTTTTACCACACTTGTGCTTCAAAGTAGCATCATGATGTTCATGATAGAGAGTCTCCTATGTTGTCACTTTTATATACTAGTGGGAATCTTTCATTATAGAACTTGGCTTGTATATTCCAATGATGGGCTTCCTCAAAATGCCCTAGGTCTCCGTGAGCAAGCGAGTTGGATGCACACCCACTTAGTTTCTTTTTGAGCTTTCATATACTTATAGCTCTAGTGCATCCGTTGCATGGCAATCCCTACTCACTCACATTGATATCTATTGATGGGCATCTCCATAGCCCGTTGATACGCCTAGTTGATGTGAGACTATCTTCTCCTTTTTGTCTTCTCCACAACCACCATTCTATTCCACCTATAGTGCTATGTCCATGGCTCACGCTCATATATTACGTGAAGATTGAAAAAGTTTGAGAACATAAAAAGTATGAAACAATTTCTTGGCTTGTCATCGGGGTTGTGCATGATTTAAATACTTTGTGTGGTGAAGATAGAGCATAGCCATACTATATGATTTTGTAGGGATAGCTTTCTTTGGCCATGTTATTTTGAGAAGACATAATTGCTTTATTAGTATGCTTGAAGTATTATTATTTTTATGTCAATATTAAAATTTTGTCTTGAATCTTTCAGATCTGAATATTCATGCCACAATTAAGAAGAATCACACTGAAATTATGCCAAGTAGCACTCCGCATCAAAAATTCTGTTTTATCATTTACCTACTCGAGGACGAGCAGGAATTAAGCTTGGGGATGTTGATACGTCTCCAATGTATCTATAATTTTTGATTGCTCCATGCTATATTATCTAATGTTTTGGATGTTTATGGGCTTTATTATGCACTTTTATATCATTTTTGGGACTAACCTATTAACCCAGAGCCTAGTGTGAGTTTCTGTTTTTTGCCTGTTTTAGGGTTTCGAAGAAAAGGAAAATCAAACGGAGTCCAAATGACCTAGAACTTCACGGAACTTATTTTTGGATCAGAAGAAGCCCAGAAGACTTGGAGTCTACGTAAGGGAAGCTTCGAGGAGGCCACGAGGTAGGGGGCGCGCCCACCCCCTGGGTGCGCCCTCCACCCTCGTGGGCCCCACGTGGCCCCCCTTACATACTTCTTCCGCCTATATATCTCCATATACCCTAAAAACATCGGAGAGCACAATAGATCGGGAGTTCCGCCGCCAGAAGCCTCCATAGCCACCGAAAGCCAATCTAGACCCGTTCCGGCACCCTACCGGAGGGGGAATCCCTCTCTGGTGGCCATCTTCATCATCCCGGTGCTCTCCATGACGAGGAGGGAGTAGTTCTCCCTCGGGGCTGAGGGTATGTACCAGTAGCTATGTGCTTGATATCTCTCTCTCTCTCGTGTTCTTGAGGTGGTACGATCTTGATGTATCGCGAGCTTTGCTATTATATTTGGATCCTATGATGTTTCTTCCCCCTCTACTCTCTTGTAATGGATTGAGTTTTCCCTTTGAAGTTATCTTATCGGATTGAGTCCTTAAAGATTTGAGAACACTTGACGTATGTCTTGCTGTGCGTATCTGTGGGGACAATGGGATATCACATGATTCACTTGATGTATGTTTTGGTGATCAACTTGCGGGTTCCACCCATGAACCTATGCATAGGGGTTGGCACACGTTTTCATCGTGATTCTCCGGTAGAAACTTTAGGGCACTCTTTGAGGTTCTATGTGTTGGTTGAATAGATGAATCTGATATTGTGTGATGCATATCGTATAATATATACCCACGGATACTTGAGGTGACATTGGAGTATCTAGGTGACATTAGGGTTTTGGTTGATTTGTGTCTTAAGGTGTTATTCTAGTACAAACTCTAGGACTGTTTGTGACACTTATAGGAATAGCCCAACGGATTGATTGGAAATAATAACTTTGAGATGGTTTCGTACCCTACAATAATCTCTTCGTTTGTTCTCCGCTATTAGTGACTTTGGAGTGACTCTTTGTTGCATGTTGAGGGATAGTTATGTGATCCAATTATGTTAGTATTGATGAGAGGACTTGCACTAGTGAAAGTATGAACCCTAGGCCTTGTTTCCTAGCATTGCAATACCATTTACGCTCACTTTTATCACTAGTTACCTTGCTGTTTTTATATTTTCAGATTACAAATACCCATATCTAATATCCATATACCACTTGTATCACCATCTCTTCGCCGAACTAGTGCACCTATACAATTTACCATTGTATTGGGTGTGTTGGGGACACAAGAGACTCTTTGTTATTTGGTTGCAGGGTTGCTTGAGAGAGACCATCTTCATCCTACACCTCCTATAGACTGATAAACCTTAGGTCATCCACTTGAGGGAAATTTGCTACTGTCCTACAAACCTCTGCATTTGGAGGCCCAACAACGTCTACAAGAAGAAGGTTGCATAGTATACATCAATAAGAAGCTCACTGAATTGCCTGGGATGCTCAAAGTGGCAGAGCAGGATATTAAGAAAGGCACGCATCAAGTGTTGATGGTGCAGAAATCGGCTAAGTTTAAGAAGAGTTGGTCTAAGAAGAAGGCTAAGGCAAAGGGCACGGAGATGGTAACCTCCGCCACTGCGCCGAAGTCTGGACCAGACTCAAAGACCATTTGCTACCATTGCAAGGAAACTGGTCACTGGAAGAGGAACTGTAGCAAGTGGCTTGCAGAGCATGGCAAGAAGGCCTGGAATGCTGCTTCAGGCAAAGGTACACTTGTTGCATATGTTATAGACATTTACCTTGCTGACATACCTAGTAGCTCTTGGTATTTGATACCGGGTCGGTTGTTCATATTTGCAACTCGATGCAGGGGCTGGTAAGAACTAGGCGTGTGGCACAAGGAGAGATTGACATCAGGGTCGGCAACATAGCAAGAGTTGCTGCATTGGAGGTCGGCACGATGCAGCTCCAGCTTCATTCTGTATTTATTTTGGAATTGAATAATTGTTATTACATTCCCGCACTTAGTCGGAACATTATTTCTGCCTCATGCTTGATGAGTTAGGGTTATGAATTCAATTTAAAGGACAATGGTTGTTTGATTTATTTGAATGGTATGTTCCACGGCTATGCACCCATTCTTCATGGGTTATTTATATTGAATCTAGAACATGAACCGGTCTATAACGTGAATGTCAAGAGGCATAAGCCCAATGAGATAAATCTGACATACTTCTGGCATTGCCGGCTTGGACACATTAATCTAAAACGCATGAAGAAGCTCCATGATGATGGACTCCTAACTTCGACCGACTTTGGGTTGTTCGAGACATGCGAATCATGCTTGCTCGGCAAGATGACTAAGCCTCCTTTCGCAAAGAGTTGCGAGAGGGCATCCGAGCTGTTGGAACTGATACACAGTGATGTGTGTGGACCAATGAGCACAACTGCCAGAGGTGGCTATCAGTACTTCGTGACTTTTACCGACGACTTGAGTAGATATGGATATATCTATTTGATGAGGCACAAGTCAGAGACTTTTGAAAAGTTCAAAGAGTTTCAAAACGAGGTGGAGAATCAGCTCGGCAAGACTATAAAACTTCTACGATCTGATCGTGGAGGTGAGTACATGAGCCAGGAGTTTGATGATCATCTGAAAAGCAGAGGTATAGTACCTCAGCTCACACCTCCGGGTACGCCATAGAGAAATGGTGTATCAGAACGGAGGAATCGCACCTTGTTGGACATGGTTCGATCTATGATGAGCAAGTCGGATTTACCCTTGTCATTCTAGGGATACGCTCTAGAAACTGCAGCTTTCTCACTTAACAGGGTACCATCAAAATCTGTAGACAAGACACCACATGAGATGTGGACCAGGAAGAGTCCCAGTTTGTCTTTTCTAAAGATTTTGGGTTGTGAAGCATTTGTCAAGAAACTTATGTCAGACAAGCTTACACCCAAGTCGGATAAATGCATATTCGTGGGATATCCGAGGGAAACCTTGGGATATAACTTCTACAACCGGGAAGAGAACAAAGTGTTTGTTGCTTGGAACAGGGTTTTCCTTGAGAAAGAGTTTCTCAGTCGGGAGGCCAGTGGGAGGACGTTCCGACTCGAAGAAATTCGAGGACCACTCGGGGACAGCTCGGCTGGTGATGAGATCATACCGGAGTCAGTCAGGGAACCCGTAGTGGAAGCGACATCGGAACCACGGAGGTCGGAAAGATTGCACAGATTGCGCGATGTATTGTTGCTAGAAAGCGACGAGCCAGCCACATATGCGGAAGCGATGGTGAGCCCATATTCCGAGGCATGGCTGGAGGCCATGAGATCCGAGTAAAAGTCGATGGATGAGAATCAAGTTTGGGACTTGGTTGATCCGCTGCCTGGCGTAACGGCCATTGGTTGCAAATGGGTCTTTAAGAAGAAAACCGATGTGGATGGAAATGTTCAGATCCACAAAGCTCGGCTTGTCGCTAAGGGTTATGGACAAGTTCAAGGAATTGAGTACGACGAGACTTACTCGCCGGTAGCGATGCTGAAGTTGGTGAGGATCGTACTAGCTATAGCTGCATATTTCGATTACGAGATATGGCAGATGGATGTCAAGATGGCTTTCCTTCATGGAAATTTAACCGAGGACGTGTATATGATACAGCCCAAGGGTTTTTTCGATCCGACTAGCACTAGTAAGGTATGCAAGCTCAAGAGATCCATTTATGGGTTGAGGCAAGCATCTCGGAGCTGGAACATTCGTTTTGATGAGGTCGTCACTAGTTTCGGCTTCATCAAAAGCAAAGAGGACTCTTGTTTATATAGGAAGTTAAGTGGGAGCTCGATAGTGTTTTTGATCTTGTATGTGGATGACATACTACTGATCAGAAATGATATTTCAATGCTGAAGTCGGTCAAGGAGTCATTGAATGGCAAGTTTTCAATGAAGGACCTTGGTGAGACAATGTACATTTTAGGCATTAAGATCTATAGAGATAGATCAAGGAGGCTGCTCGGCTTAAGCCAGAGCACGTACATAGATAAAGTGTTGAAGCGGTTCAACATGAGTGAGGCAAAGAAAGGGTTCTTGCCACTCTCACATGGTATAAGGCTAAGCGAGACTTAGAGTCATTCGACATCTGATGAGCGAAGCAGGATGAGTAGGATTCCATATGCCTCGGCAATCGGTTCCATCATGTATGCCATGATATGTACACGGCCCGATGTTGCTTTTGCAATAAGCCTAACAAGTAGATACCAGGCCAACCCAGGAGATATGCCCTAGAGGCAATCATGTATGATGATATTTCCTATGTGTTTATGAATAAAGATAGTCCTTGGACATTATCAATGATGTGTATCAGCAAGTACGTGACTTGTTTGTGGGACTATGCATTGTATGATGACGTCCTAAAAGGTCCCTAGTCGAAAGGGCTGTGTGGACGCGCAACCAACTAGACTAGCATATGACACGGTCGATGGCTTGGTCTCACTAGCCATGGAGCATTGGATGCTAACCGGATAATATGGACTTGGAAGGATCTGGTCGGATTCGACGTAGTCGGATCCGAGTCGAGATAAGGTCCAAGTCGGACAGACCCAACTATGAGACGCAGCGATATGTCATCTGTGAGTCTCTAGTACAACATATGTTCTATGTCCTAAGACCTGAGATGATGCATGTACTCGGGATGGTGACAGACTTGCTTTGGGCCAACCAAACGCTACTCTGTAACTGGGTAGTTATAAAGGTAGGTTTCAGGTTTGTCCAGAACCATGCTGCGAGACGTGGTCGAGCAAGATGGGATTTGCCCCTCCGATCAGGAGAGATATACTCTGGGCCCCTCGTGTGATCCGACCAGGATAAGCATGGCCATGCGACAAGGATTATGAGATAATCCGGTTTGTGGTCGACATCACTGGAACGAGAAAGAGGTCGGGCTAGCACAAGGATGACAGACTCGCCTTGAGCTCGACAACATATATCGTGTGACAAAAGGAATGGAAGTGTGATGTACAGGTTCGCTAACCAGCTTCATAGTCTGCTTGGTGTTCGGCATGCCTTGCTAGAGGCCGCTACCAACCGTGCAGTTCGGAGTTGATCCGAACTGCGACCAAGCCAACTTGAACCAAAGGGGTCGTGCGCTTAAGGGAAGGAACCTACGAGGTCGGATCCAAGGACACTGGTCGGATGTGATCCGAACTATATTCGGATTGTGGCCGAGTAGACTTATGGGCTTTAGGGTCCATGCGAGGCCCAAGTGTTGAGCCCCGACGGACGCCTATATATATAGTGGAGGTGCCGCACACTCATGCGGTTGATCGCTTCGCCGCTATCACTAGCGTTTGCATGTGTTGCGAATAAACACCTCCACTCGCCGCCGGTTGTGTGATCGGACCTAGCAGTCTGCCGCACGACGTTCCTCCTGCACGCGCGGATACCGTTAGAGGCGGTGCACTTGCGCCGCTCCGGCGAACTTTACGTGGGAACTGACCACCGGTTGTACGAGGGAGATTGGACGAGGAGGAGACGATCCACGCGGACGCGCTGCCCCAACTCTTCTTCCGCTGCATGGCAATGCACGTCTAGTGGTAACGAACTGTGATCCATCTCCCGTAGCATGTTCTTGGTTGTTCTACGCGTAGGAAATTTTAATTTGCAGTTGACGCACCCTACTGTAGATCCCATCAATTAGTAGATGATGGGTTGCTAGAGTGACATAAGCTTAAACCCTAGTTTATGTGTTGCTTCATATGGGGCTGATTTTGATCCATATGTTTCATGCTATGGTTAGGTTTACCTTAATTTTTCTTTCGTAGTTGTAGATGCTTGCGAGAGGGGTTAATCATAAGTGGGAGGCTTTTGTAAGGAAGGGCCGCACCCAAGCACCGGTCCACCCACATATCAAATTATCAAAGTAACGAATGCGAATCATATGAGCATGATGAAAACTAGCTTGACAACAATTCCCATGTGTCCTTAGGAGCGCTTGGCTTTATATAAGAGTTTCTCCAGGCTTGTCCTTTGCTACAAAAAGGACTGGGCCACCTTGCTGCACCTTGTCTACTTTATTTTCTTGTTACCTGTTACAATTTACCCTATCACAAAACTATCTGTTAGCGATAATTTCAGTGCTTGCAGAGAATACCTTGCTGAAAACCGCTTGTCATTTCCTTCTGCTCCTCGCTGGGTTTGACACTCTTACTTATCAAAAGGACTACGATAGATCCCCTATACTTTTGGGTCATCATCCCTCTACTCACCCACAACCCCTGTTATTCTGCGGCAACGACAGCCTCACACCACAGCCGAACCAGTCAACCCTCGCACTCCTCTCCGTGTGGGCATCCACTGCCGCGTCTTCCCTGGCTCTGCGTCGTCCCTTCCTAGGCCTCGCTGTCGTCCACCACCTTGGTGCTCTCAGCGCGACGTGGTCAATGTGGTCAAGGAACGACTTCCATCGGAAGAGTATTGTATGCGGAGAGGATGACCGCTGGGTCCACGACCACAGCAAGGAAGTGCCTCCTTATTACACGGAAAATAATGATTCCTCCACCTGACAGCAAGGACCCACCGGACGTGCCACCGTATTTCACAAAAAAAAACGTTTCCCCCCTTATTGCTGTAACCCACCAGCTACATCTTCGCACGCAAGGAAGTGCGTCCATATTACGGGCAAAAATATGATTCTCCCCCTGACAGCTGGGACCCACCAGCTATATCTTCACATGCAAGGAAGTGCCTCCTTAGCTCCCTGACAACAGGGACCCACCCAGTCGAACCGTACATAGCATTGTCTGTCTGGTCATGAACGTGTACGTACATGCTGGTCGATCGGTCTGTCTGTAGGCTGCAGCGATGAACCGTGGCCGAGTAAGGAAGGGCATGTGTCATAGTAGAGGCATGGACGTAGCATGTCACACAGTCCCGTCTATATCTTGTATAGGTACATACAGCTAGGGTGTAAGAAAGTAAATACGACCATGTACGTACATACAGGTAGGGTCTCGAATGCCTACTCGCGCATACGTACGGCCAGGGCTCGTGTACATGGAGAGGCGGCGGAGAGCAGCGACGGCGTCCTGTTCATCGACAGCCAACCGACTGGGTCGGAATGGAGAAATTGCGTCATGTTCATTGGGAGGCAACAGAACACGTCCTGTTCATCGGGAGCCAACCGGCTCGGACGGAACAGCCGAAGCGAGCCCTAGTGTACCATAGAATGGAGGAAACGACCTTCTGTTCGACCGCCTACGGTCGAAACGGGATCCTGTTCATCGGGAGGGGTCTGGCGTACTGCAAAGCGGAGGAAACAGACTTCTCTTTGACCTCCTACGGTCGAAATGGGGTCCTGTAGATCGGGAGGGGTGTGGCATACCGCAAAACGGAGGAAACTGACTTGTCTTCGACCTCCTATGGTCGAAACGGGGGTCCTGTTCATCAGGAGGGGTGTGGCATACCGCAAAACAGGACTCCACGGGCTATTGTTCATCCACCATCTACTGCCTCGCTCCAGCCTCCATGGGCTACTGTTCATCCACCGTCGACCTCCTCCAGTCTCCACCTACGACTGTTCATCCACGGTGTCTTCCTCCTGCCTCCACCAGCTACTGTTCATCCACTGGCTCCTGTTCATCCAGCCTCCACTGCTCCTCCACCGGCTACTGTTCAACCACCCCTCCATGGGCTACTGTTCATCCAGCCCTCCACCGGCTACTGTTCAACCATCCCTCCACGAGGTCGTGTTCATCCACCCCAACCGGCTCAGTTGGGGTCATGTTCATCCAGCGGCAACGGCCTCTACTACCACGAGGTCCTGTTCATCGAACCCCCACCAAGAACTGTTCATCCAACCCCCAACAATGCTCACTATTCATCAAGAGGTAGTAGGTTCGATCGGCTTCAGTTAGCAGCAGTAGCGAAGGGATCGCTCGATTGGGTTCATTTAACAGCCAAGGATTGATCGATCACTCGGGTTCAGTAACGCGTAGCCAGTGCAATCGCTCGGGTTCAGTAGGAGAACACCTTGCTCGGGTTCAGTTAGAGCCCAACGCCTCGCACCCACGCACGTACATGTACGAGAGAAACGCGCAATCCATCTGTGCATCGCTCGGCCCCGACCACCCATCATAACTGGGAACTCCCAGATATTTTCCTCGCCCTCACTTCTAGCGTGGTTTTTTCCGTCATGGACGACCCAAAGAATGTCATGTAGCTGCATCTCCGGCCCGCCCAAGACGAAAAGCCCATTTCCTGTCATGGTTTTTTTTCATAGGAGTAGGAGCCCACCACTTCTATGATGATACCGGGTTTTGTCACAATTATCGTCATATAAGTGTCATAAGCATGACAGGAAAAAAATTCGTTCGGCCCAAAATGTCACAGATGTGTCTTTTTTTGTAGTGAACTCAAGAATTACAAGTCGATACTTAGAACAAAATATGACTCTATATGAATGCCTCTGGCGGTGTACCGGGATGTGCAATGACTCAAGAGTGACATGTATCAAAATGATGAATGGTGGCTTTGCCACAAATATGATGTCAACTACATGATCATGCAAAGCAATATGACAATGATGAAGCGTGCCATAATAAACAGAACGGTGGAAAGTTGCATGGCAATATATCTCGGAATGGCTATGGAAATGCCATAATAGGTAGGTATGGTGGCTATTTTGAGGAAGGTATATGGTTGGTTTAATGCACCGGCGAAAGTTGTGCGGTACTAGAGAGGCTAGCAATGGTGGAAGGGTGAGAGTGCGTTTAATCCATGGACTCATCATTAGTCATAAAGAACTCACATGCTTATTGCAAAAATCTTATTAGTTACCAAAACAAAGTACTACACGTATGCTCCTAGGGGGATAGATTGGTAGGAAAAGACCATCGCTCGTTCCCGACCGCCACTCATAAGGAAGACAATCAATAAATAAATCATGCTCTGACTTCATCACATAATTGTTCACCATACGTGCATGCTACGGGAATCACAAACTTTAACACAAGTATTTCTACAATCCACAATTACTCAGTAGCATGAATCTAATATCACCATCTTTATATCTCAAAACAATCATAAGGAATCAAACTTCTCTTAGTATTCAATGCACTTTATATGAAAGTTTTTATTATATCCCTCTTAGATGTCTATCATATTAGGACTAAATTCATAACCAAAGCAAATTACCAAGCTATTTAAAAAGACTCTCAAAATAATATAAGTGAAGCATGAAAGTTCAACAATTTCTATAAAATAAACGGAATGGTGGAAAGTTGCATGGCAATATATCTCGGAATGGCTATGGAAATGCCATAATAGGTAGGTATGGTGACTGTTTTGAGGAAGGATATGTGGTGGGTTTATGGTACCGACAAAAGTTGCGCGGTACTAGAGAGGCTAGCAATGGCGGAAAGGTGAGAGTGCGTATAATCCATGGACTCAACATTAGTCATAAAGAACTCACATACTTATTGCAAAAATCTATTAGTCATCAAAACAAAGTACTACGTGCATGCTCTTAGGGGGATAGATTGGTAGGAAAAGACCATCGCTCGTCCCCGACCGCCACTCATAAGGAAGACAATCAATAAATAAATCATGCTCTGACTTCATCACATAATGGTTCACCATACATGCATGCTATGGGACTCACAAACTTTAACACAAGTATTTCTCAAATTCACAACTACTTACTAGCATGACTCCAATATCGCCATCTTCATATCTCAAAATAATCATAAGGAATCAAACTTCTCATAGTATTCAATGCACTTTATGTAAAAGTTTTTATTATATCCCTCTTGGATGGCTATCATATTAGGACTAATTTTATAACCAAAGCAGATAACCATGCTGTTTAGAGACTCTCAAAATAATATAAGTGAAGTGCGAGAGTTCATCAATTTCTATAAAACAAAACCACCGCCGTGCTCTGAAAAGATATAAGTGAAGCACTAGAGCAAATTTTGCCTAGCTCAAAAGATATAAGTGAAGCACATGGAGCATTCTAATAAATCACGATTTATGTGTGTCTCTCTCAAAAGGTGTGTACAACAAGGATTATTGTGGAAAACTAAAAAGCAAAGACTCAAATCATACAAGATGCTCCAAGCAAAACACATATCATGTGGTGAATAAAAATATAGCCTCAAGTAAAGTCACCGATAGACGAAGATGAAAGAGGGGATGCCTTCCCGGGGCATCCCCAAGCTTAGGCTTTTTGATATCCTTGAATATCACCTTGGGTTGCCTTGGGCATCCCCAAGCTTAGGCTCTTGCCACTCCTTATTCCATAGTCCATCAAATCCTTCCCCAAAACTTGAATACTTCACAACACAAAACTCCAACAGAAAATCTCGTAAGCTCCGTTAGTATAAGAAAATAAATCACCACTTCTGGTACTGTTGTGAACTCATTCTTTATTTATATTGGTGTAATATATACTGTATTCCAACTTTTCCAGGGTTCATACCCCCGATACTAGCCATAGATGCATCAAAATAAGCAAACAACACGCAAAAAACAGAACAATCTGTAGCAATCTGGAGATTTAGAATAATTCTGTAACTCCCAAAATTCCGAGAAATTAGGAAGTCCTAGATAATTTTTTCACAAATCCTCAGTATTTTATCGCGCTTTTGTTAAAAATCAAAACTAATCTTCTGGGCGCAAAAGTTTCCATTTTTTAGCAGGATCAAATTAACTATCACCGTAAGCTATCCCAAAGGTCTTACTTGGCACAAACACTAATTTAAACACAAAACCACATCTAACCAGAGGCTAGATGATTTATTCAAAGCAAAACAGGACCTAAAAAGCAAGAACAAAAATAAAATTGGGTTACCTCCCAACAAGCGCTATTGTTATAAGGAAAGGTCTACCAAGAATAATAGGACATGTAGGATTGCAATCTATATCAAGGACAATGAAATCTATGGGCACATAATTCCTATTTGCAATAATAAGAACATCATTAATTCTTCCCATAGGTTTCTTAATAGTGGAATCCGCAAGATGCAAATTTAAGGAACAATCATCAAATTCACGGAAATCTAACACATCACATAAAGTTTTCGAAATCATGGAAACACTAGCACCCTAATCACACAAAGCTTAGCATTCATAATCTTTAATCTTAACTTAATAGTAGGTTCCCACTCATCATAAAGTTTGCTAGGAATAGGAACTTCCAAATTAAGCTTTTCTTCATAAGATTGCATCATGGCAACAACAATATGTTTAGTAAAAGCTTTGTTTTGATTATAAGCATGAGGGGAATTCAACATGGATTGCAACAAGGAAATACAATCTATAAAAGAGCAATTATCACAATTAAAATCCTTGGAATCCAAAATAGTGGGTTCATTGCTATCTAAAGGTTTGACCTGTTCAATCCCACTTTTATCAATTTTTGCATCAAGATCTAAAAACTTCGAATCATTGGGTCGCCTTCTAACTAAAGTTGACTCATCTCCAGTCCCATCTTTATCAAGATTTATATTGGAAAACAAAGATTCAATAGGAGTCACATCAATCACTTTTAGATCTTCATCATTAGTTTCACGGAAACTAGAGGAACACACTTTTATAAACCAATCTTTCGTAGCATGCATCTTAGCGGTTCTTTCTTTGCATTCATCAATGGAAATTCTCATGGCTTTGAGAGATTCATTGATATCATGCTTATGTGGAATAGATCTAAGTTTCAAGGAATCAACTTCAAGAGAAATTCTATCCACGTTCCTGGCCAAACCATCAATCTTAAGCAATTTTTCTTCAATCAAAGCATTGAAATTCTTTTGCGAATTAATAAATTCTTTAACAATATTCTCAAATTCAGAGGGCATCTTATTATAATTTCCATAAGAATTGTTGCAGGAATTACCATAATTATTAGAGGAATTACTAGGAAACGGCCTAGGATTAAAATTACCTCTATACATCCTATTACCAAAATTGTTCCTACCAACAAAATTCACATCCATAGATTCATTATTGTTTTCAATCAAAGTAGACAAAGTCATATCATTAGGATCAATAGGAGCACTCTTACTAGCAAACAATTTCATAAGCTCATCCATCTTTCCACTCAAAATATTTATTTCTTCAATTGCATGCACTTTTTTACTAGTGGAAGATCTTTCGGTATGCCATTGAGAATAGTTAACCATAATATTATCTAGGAGTTTAGTAGCTTCTCCTAAAGAAATTTCCATAAAAGTGCCTCCCGTGGCCGAATCTAAAAGATTTCTAGAAGCAAAATTCAATCTGGCATAAGAGTTTTGTATAATCATCCACAAATTCAAACCATGAGTAGGGCAATTTCTAATCATCAATTTCATCCTCTCCCAAGATTGTGCAACATGTTCATGATCTAGTTGCTTAAAATTCGTAATATCGTTCCTAAGGGATATGATCTCAGTGAGAGGAAAATACTTGGAAATAAAAGCATCTTTATACTTATTCCATGAATCAATACTATTTTTAGGCAAAGATGAAAACCATGTTTTAGCGCGATCCCTAAGCGAGAACGGAAATAACTTCAACTTAACAATATTATTATCCACATCTTTTTTATTTTCATATCGCACAAATCAACGAAATTATTAAGATGGGATGTGACGTCTTCATAGGGAAGGCCGTAAAATTGATCTTTCATAACAAGATTCAACAAAGCAGTATTAATCTCACAAGATTCCACATTAGCATCGGGAGCAATCGGAGTACTAATAAAATCATTGTTGTTGGTATTGGAAAAGTCACACAATTTCGTATTATCTTGAGTCATCATGACAAAGCAAGAAATCCAACACACGAGCACACAAAAAGCAAACGAGGAAGACGAACGGAAGAGGGGCGAAGAAAAGGTGAATCTTTTCGAAAACTATTTTAGAAGTGGGGGAGAGGAAAACGAGAGGCGAATGGCGAATAATGTAATGCGAGAGATGAGAGTTTATGATGGATAGTTGGTATGTCTTGGCTTGGTGTAGATCTCCCCGACAACGGCGACAGAAGTCCTTCTTGCTACCTCTTGAGCTTGCATTGGTTTTTCCCTTGAAGAGGAAATGGTGATGCAGCAAAGGAGAGTAAGTATTTCCCTCAGTTTTGAGAACCAAGGTATCAATCCTGTAGGAGACTACGCAACAAGGCACCGAATACCTGCACAAACAAACACCAACTTGCAACCAACGCGACAAAGGGGTTGTCAATCCCTTCACGGTTATTCGCAAAGTGAGATCTGATAGAGATGGATAAATGGTACATTAATATTTTTGGTTTATGGAACGGAAAATAAAAGATTGCAAAGTAAGGGAACAACAACAGAAATTGGCAAGTTGACGGGAAACTAATTGTTGGGGAACATAGTAATTCAAAAAAATTCCTATGATCATGAAAGATCTAACTAGGAGATTCATAGCAACGAGAGGGGAGAGTGTGTCCACGTACCCTCATAGATCGAAAGCAGAAGCGTTATGTAACGCGGTTGATATAGTCGAACGTCTTCACGATCCAATCAATCCAAGTACTGAATGTACGGCACCTTCGTGTTTAGCACACGTTCAGCACGATGACGTCCCTTGAGCTCTTGATCTAGTTGAGCACGAGGGAGAGTTCCGTCGGCACAATAGCGTGACGACAGTGATGATGAAGTTACCGGCACAGGGCTTCACCTAAGCACTACGATGATATGACCGAGGTGTTAAACTGCATAGGGGGGCACCGCACACAACTAAGAGATTGTCTATTGTCCATTTGGGGTGCCCCCGCCTCCATATATAAAGGGGGGAGGAGGAGGTGTCCGGCCAAGGGGGGCGCGCCATGGGGGGGGGAGTCCTACTAGGACTCCGTTCCTAGTAGGATTCGCCGCCCTTTCCTTCCAACGGAGAGGGGGGAAGGGGAAGGGAGAGAGAGGGAGGAGGAAAGAGGGGGGCCGCGCCCCCTCCCCTTGTCCAATTCGGATTGGGGCAAGGGGGCGCGCCCCACCTCCTGTGGCCTTTCTCCTCTCCTCCACTAAGGCCCATTAGGCCCAATAACTTTCCCCGGGGGGCCAGGTAGCCTCCCGGTACTCCGAAAATCCCCCGAACCTTATCAGAACCATTCCGGTGTCCGTATACAACCTTCCAATATATCAATATTAACCTCTCGACCATTTCGAGACTCCTCGTCATGTACGTGATCTCATCCGGGACTCCGAACAAACTTCGGCCATCAAATCACATAACTCATAATACAAATTGTCATCGAACGTTAAGCGTGCGGACCCTACGGGTTCGAGAACTATGTAGACATGACAGAGACACATCTCCGGTAAATAACCAATAGCGGAACCTGGATGCTCATATTGACTCCTACCTATTCTATGAAGATCTTTATCGGTCAAACCGCATAACAACATACGCTATTCCCTTTGTCATCGGTATGTTACTTGCCCGAGATTCAATCGTCGGTATCATCATACCTAGTTCAATCTCGTTACCGGCAAGTCACTTTACTCGTTCCGTAATGCATCATCCCACAACTAACTCATTAGTCACATTGCTTGCAAGGCTTATAGTGATGTGCATTACCGAGAGGGCCCAAAGATATCTCTCCGATACTCGGAGTGACAAATCCTAATCTCGATCTATGCCAACTTAACAAGCACCATCGGAGACACCTGTAGAGCATCTTTATAATCACCCAGTTACATTATGACGTTTGATAGCACACAAAGTGTTCCTCCGGTATTCAGGAGTTACACAATCTCATAGTTAGAGGAATATGTATAAGTCATGAAGAAAGCAATAGCAATAAAACCAAACAATCATAATGCTAAGCTAACGGATGGGTCTTGTCCATCACATCATTCTCTAATGATGTGATCCCGTTCATCAAATGACAACACATGTCTTTGGTTAGGAAACTTAACCATCTTTGATTAACGAGCTAGTCAAGTAGAGGCATACTAGGGACACTCTGTTTGTCTATGTATTCACATATGTACTAATTTTCCGGTTAATACAATTCTAGCATGAATAATAAACATTTATCATGATATAAGGAAATATGAATAACAACTTTATTATTGCCTCTAGGGCCTATTTCCTTCAGTCTCCCACTTGCACTAGAGTCAATAATCTAGATTACATAGTAATGATTCTAATACCCAAGGAGTCTTGGTGCTGATCATGTTTTGCTCGTGAGAGTGGCTTAGTCAATGGGTCTGGAACATTCAGATCCGTATGTATCTTGCAAATCTCTATGTCTCCCTCCTTGACATGATCATGGATGGAATTGACGCATCTCTTGATGTGTTTGGTTCTCTTGTGAAATCTGGATTCCTTCGCCAAGGGAATTGCTCCACTATTGTCACAAAAGATTTTCATTGGACCAGATGCACAAGGTATTACACCTAGATCGGATATGAACTCCTTCATCCAGAGTCCATCATTTACTGCTTCCGAAGCAGCTATGTACTCCACTTCACACGTAGATCCCTCCACGGCGCTCTGCTTGGAACTACACCAACTGACAGCTCCACCATTCAATATAAATATGTATCCGGTTTGTGACTTAGAGTCATCCGGATCAGTGTCAAAGCTTGCATCGACGTAACCATTTACAACGATCTCTTTGTCACCTCCATAAACGAGAAACATATCCTTAGTCCTTTTCAGGTATTTCAGGATGTTCTTGACCGCTGTCCAGTGATCTACTCCTGGATTACTTTGATACTTCCCTGCTAAACTTATAGCAAGGCACACATCAGGTCTGGTACACAGCATTGCATACATTATCGAACCTATGGCTGAGGCATAGGGAATGACTTTCATGTAACATCCCAATTTTCAATTTGGATGTTATACATAGGTCATCATATGCATATCATATTTTACTTGCATTTTTTGGTTGTGATCCTAGAAATCTTAAGCAACTTAAGGACCCAAGGAGAGAGTTGGGGATTTCATAAATTTTCATATTTGATTTTTTCTCAAATTTGAAAAGAGGATCATTTTAATTTTAATATTTTCCTCTCCAATTATTTCCAATATTTAAATTAAAAGAGAGAAGATAATATGACTTCTTCAAAAAGAGAGGAATATTGGAGGAAAAATTTCAAAATCAAATTTATATTTTATTCGCTATTTTATTTGAATTAGGAAAATATGCATTTTTTGAAAATTGCATTTTAGGCCAGAAAAATGTTCACTTTGTTCTAAATAATAGGTTTAGACCGTAAAAATTGTTTTTGGCATTTTTAGATTTTTTTATATTTTATTAGGATTTTTTTCTTTGGGCGAAATTATTTAAAAAAATCCTTTCCCGCCCAACTGGGTTGAAGCCCAGCCGAGCAGGCCGGCCCGCCTGACGCCGCCGCCTCCCTCCCGCGTGAGGAGTCCGCGCTGCCGCCGCCGTTCAAATCCGGCCGGGGCACGCCCCCCGAGGCCGAGCCCGACCTAGTGCCCCCTTCCCCAAGCACCCCCCTCCTATAAGTACCCGCCGCCGCCGCCCCCTCTCCTCACCCCACCAACTGCCGCCTCCCGAGCGACGCCATGCCCCACCACTTGCTGCGCCACCACAGCCACTGTCGCCGCCGCCCCCTGCCCGCCGTCGTCGCAAGCCGCCGCACCGCCACTTGTCATCTCGTAGGAGCCCCGCCTCGCCCACGCCGCCGGAGTCGCTGCCGCCGCCATTGACCTCGCCACCACGTTGGATCGGTATAAAACCGCCTGGTTCGCCGGTTTGCTTTTCGTTCTTTTGGTTTTTCGGATTAAGTCGGTTTTCTTAGGTTTGCTATTTTGCGAAAACTCGCTGGTTAGATCGTTTCGACGAACGTTTTCGTTCGTTAGCCTCCGGTAATGAAAGTTCATTCCATAGTTTTTCTTTTTATTTCTATTTTCAGCCAGGGACCTATCTGCGATTATTTTTATCACAGATTAGCCCCTGATTTTCAAACCTCCGCAACTTTTGCTCGCTCGTCCAAAACAAGTGAAACCAACGCCAAAATTCTTCATCTCGAACCCCTCTTTTCAGTTAACCAACTTGAACATGGTTTTGGCAATTTAAAATTTGGTTGCAAGCAGATTTGATTTTGAACTTCTTTTGATCATAGTTTGTGTTTCATAGCTCCGGTTCGATTGATTCTTTTTGCGAATTGAAGCTCTTCAATTGTACTTTCAGTTTGGATATTTTTCATTCGAGTTTTACCCTTGCATCTATTGCTTGAGTGCTTATGTATGTTATTGTTTGGTTATGATAGAGTTTACGGAGTGCGAAGCGTGCTACTACGAGTCACTAGGGTTTTCAGATCGTCAGCAAGGCAAGTAACACTTTGATCATATCCCTTATTACCCAGTTTTAATGCATTAGTCTCAACCCTCAAATATTGCATGAGTAGGATCTGCTTAACATGTGGGTATTGGGAAGTAGTTGTTGAGGTAGTACCTATTGCCCATTTCATTCAAACCCTGGGAGTTACTTCTATGTTATGCTTATACTACTATGCTATGCTCATAGACGTGGTTTGGTTTGAGTGAATCATGACAGTTGTGAGTATTATTATGAACTAATGGTTTATTTAAGGTGGCTACTTTAACACACATCTGGGTGGATTGGTTTGTGGGCACCTGGGGTAATCCAGTGCTGTCCAAAGGAGAATCCCGGGGTATCCATGTGATTTTTCCTATGGTTTGCCACCCAGGCTCAAAGGGATCATAAGATTATTCATGCTAGAAACTTCCGTGTGCAGCCACATGCCATTATGGGCTTTGGCATAGTTGAGTAAGTTGTGGGAATCCTTTCCATGATGGGCTATCAGATGTAGGAGATTGTAGGTGTACTGGCCTATCTATCGGTTAAGGGGACCTCTTCGGAAAGACCGTGTCTCGGTCATCCATTTCTCAAACATCATGCAGTGCAGGAAATACAACGGAGGAGATCGAGTCTTGTGGGGAAAAGTGCACAAACCTCTGCAGAGTGTACAAACTCATGAATAGCCGTGTCCCCGGTTATGGACATCTTGAGTATCTGGTGCTTGAATTATTATGTTGATCTCATCACTTTACTTAATTAACTTGTTGGGTTAATGATTAATTAATTTGGGATTGAGATGGGGTTACCATTCTCAATGTTTTCAAAAAACTTTGTATTTAAATAAAATATATTCCTTTGTTGTAGGGAAAAACTAGCTTTCTGCAAAAATAACCATAGAGCCTCCACCAGCCAAATATGCATATAGTTATAGCTGTTACATGTTAATTGCTCTACAGTGTTATATTGCCAGCATATTCCATGTGGTGACCCGTTTCGGGCTGCAACGTATTATGTTGTAGACTTTTCAGACGAAGAGTAAGGTGCGCTAGGTCGTTGTCGTGCACTCAGCTATGCCGTTGGAGTTGATGGACCTTTTCCTTTGAAGCCTTCCGCTGTTATCTTATTTAGATGGCCTTCAGCCATATTATTGTAACAAGTTCTCTTTTGAGACATTCGATGTAATATGTGTGTGATTGAACTCTGTTATAAATCCTCGAGTACTGTGTGTGTCAGCATTACCGATCCAGGGATGACACTTATGCATAGAGATTTGACCGTTTGAGGTCGGATCGCTACATTTCATTTTCTCTCTATCTTCTGTAGTGGTCGGGCATTGAGTCTGACTCAACTTCACACCTTGTAACACAGGCAAGAACCCTTTCGTTGACTGATCCATTTTGAACTTCTTCAAAACTTTATCAAGGTATGTGCTTTGTGAAAGTCCAATTAGGCGTCTTGATCTATCTCTATAGATCTTGATGCCCAATATATAAGCAGCTTCACCGAGGTCTTTCATTGAAAAATTCATATTCAAGTATCCTTTTATGCTATCCAGAAATTCTGTATTATTTCCAATCAACAATATGTCATCCACATATAATATTAGAAATGCTACAGAGCTCCCACCCACTTTCTTGTAAATACAGGCTTCTCCAAAAGTATGTATAAAACCATATGCTTTGATCACACTATCAAAGCGTATATTCCAACTCCGAGAGGCTTACACCAGTCCATAAATGGATCGCTGGAGCTTGCACACTTTGTTAGCACCTTTAGGATAGAAAAAACCTTCTGGTTACATCATATACAACTCTTCTTTAAGATATCCATTAAGGAATGTAGTTTTGACATCCATTTGCCAAATTTCATAATCATAAAATGCGGCAATTACTAACATGATTCGGACAGACTTAAGCATCGCTGCGGGTGAGAAGGTCTCATCATAGTCAACTCCTTGAATTTGTGAAGAACCTTTTGTGACAAGTCGAGCTTTGTAGACAATAACATTACCATCAACCTCTATTGCTTGCCGATCATCGGGCAAGTCAACCAAAGTCCATACTTTGTTCTCATACATGGATCCCATCTCAGATTTCATGGCCTCAAGACATTTCGCGGAATTTGGGATCATCATCGCTTCCTCATAGTTCATAGGTTCATCATGGTCAAGCAACATGACCTCCAGAACAGGATTACTGTACCACTCTGGTGCGGATCTGATACGTCTCCAATGTATATATAATTTTTTATTGTTCCATGCTATTATATTATCTGTTTTGGATGTTTAATGGGCTTTACTAAGCACTTTTATATTATTTCTGGGACTAACCTACTAACCCAAGGCCCAGTGCAAATTGCTGTTTTTTTTTTGCCTATTTCAGTGTTTCACAGAAAAGGAATATCGAACGGAATCCAAATGGAATGAAACCTTCGGGAGAGTTATTTTTGGAACAAACATGATCCAAAGGACTTGGAGTGGACGTTAAGAAATCAACGAGGAGGCCACGAGGCAGGGAGGCGCGCCTGCCCCCCTGGGCGTGCCCCCACCCTCGTGGCTCCACCGACCTACTTCCTCCTATATATATATCCATATACCCCAAAAACATCTAGGAGCACCACGACACCCTATTTCCACCACCACAACCTTCTGTACCCAAGAGAACCCATCTTGGGGCCTTTTCCGGAGCTCCGTCGGAGGGGGAATCAATGACAGAGGGCTTCTACATCAACACCATAGCCTCTTCGATGATGTGTGAGTAGTGTACCTCAGACCTTCGGGTCCATAGTTATTAGCTAGATGGCTTCTTCTCTCTCTTTGGATCTCAATACAAAGTTCTCCGCGATCTTCTTGGAGATCTATTCGATGTAACTCTTTTTGCGGTGTGTTTGCCGAGATCTGATGAATTATGGGTTTATGATCAAGATTATCTATGAACAATATTCGGTTCTTCTCTTAATTCTTATATGTATGATTTAATTATCTTTGCAAGTCTCTTCCAATTATCAGTTTGGTTTGGCCTACTAGATTGATCTTTCTTGCAATGGTAGAAGTGCTTAGCTTTGGGTTCAATCTTGCGGTGTCCTTTCCCAGTGACAGCAGGGGCAGCAAGGCACATATTGTATTGTTGCCATCGAGGATAAAAACATGGGGTTTATATCATATTGCTTGAGTTTATCCCTCTAGATCATGTCATCTTGCTTAATGCGTTACTCTGTTCTTATGAACTTAATACTCTAGATGCATGCTGGATAGTGGTCGATGTGTGGAGTAATAGTAGTAGATGCAGAATTGTTTCGGTCTACTTGTCGTGACGTGATGTCTATATACATGATCATGCCTAGATATTCTCATAATTATGCACTTTTCTATCAATTACTCGACATTAATTTGTTCACCCACAGTAATACTTATGCTATCTTGAGAGAAGCCACTAGTGAAACATATGGCCCCCGGGTCTATCTTTTATCATATAAGTTCCCGATCTATTTTATTTCGCAATCTTTACTTTCAATCTATATCATAAAAATGCCAAAAATATTTATCTTATTATTATTATATCTATCAGATCTCACTCTCGTAAGTGACCGTGAAGGGATTCACAACCCCTTTATCGTGTTGGTTGCGAGGTTCTTATTTGTTTGTGTAGGTACGAGGGACTTGCGTGTAATCTCCTACTGGATTGATACCTTGGTTCTCAAAAACTGAGGGAAATACTTACGCTACTTTACTGCATCACCCTTTCCTCTTCAAGGGAAAACCAACGCAGTGCTCAAGAGGTAGCAAGAAGGATTTCTGGCGCCGTTGCCGGGGAGGTTGCACCAAGTCAAGTCAAGATTTGATCTCCCGTCGACAAGCCATTTCTGGCGCCGTTGCCGGGGAGATCTACATCAAGTCAAGACATAAGAAGTTCCCATCATAAACTCTTATCCCTCGCATTACATTATTTGCCATTTGCCTCTCGTTTTCCTCTCCTCCAATTCACCCTTGCCATTTTATTCGCCCTCTTTTTCCATTCCCCTTCTCTTTTCTAGTTCATATCTTTTCGCTTGCTTCTTGTGTGCTTGTGTGTTGGATTGTTTGTCACGATGGCTCAAGATAGTACTAAATTGTGTGGCTTTTCTAATACCAATAAAAATGATTTTATTAACACTCTGATTGCTCCTCTTACCGATGCTGAATCTTGTGAAATTAATATTGCTTTGCTGAATCTTGTCATGAAAGATCTGTTTTCCAGCCTTCCTAGTGAAGATGCCGCTACCCATCTAAACAGCTTTTGTTGATTTGTGTGATATGCAAAAGAAGAAAGATGTGGATAATTATATTGTTAAATTGAAGCTATTCATGTTTTCGCTTAGAGATTGTGCTAAAACTTGGTTTTCGTCTTTGCCTAAAAATAGTATCGATTCATGGAATAAGTGCAAAGATGCTTTTATCTCTATGTATTTTCCTCCCGCTAAGATCATCTCTCTTAGAAACGATATTATAAATTTTAAGCAACTTGATCATGAACAGTTGCACAAGCTTTGGAGAGGATGAAATTAATGATACGTAATTGCCCTACACATGGTTTGAATCTTTGGATGATTATACAAATTTTTATGCCGGATTGAATTTTGCTTGTAGAAATCTTTTAGATTCGGCCGCGAGAGGAACTTTTATGGAAATCACTTTAGGAGAAGCTACCAAACGCCTAGATAATATTATGGTTAATTATTCTCAATGGCACACTCAAAGATCTACTAGTAAAAAAGTTCATGCTTAGAAGAAATTAATGTTTTGAGTGGAAAGATGGATGAACTTATGAAATTGTTTGCTAATAAGAGTGTTTCTTCTGATCCTAATGATATGCCTTTGTCTACTTTGATTGAGAATAATAATGAATCTATGGATGTGAATTTTGTTGGTAGGAACAATATTGGTAATAACACGTATAGAGGTAATTTTAATCCTAGGCCGTTTCCAAGTAATTCCTCTAATAATTATGGTAATTCATAACAATTCTTATGGAAATTATAATAAGATGCCCTTTGATTTTGAGTCTAATATTAAAGAATTTATTAGTTTGCAAAAGAGTTTCAATGCTTTGATTGAAGAAAAACTGTCTAAGATTGATGAGTTGGCTAGGAACGTGGATAGAATTTCTCTTGAGGTTGATTCTTTGAAACTTAGATCTATTCCACCTAAGCATGATATCAATGAGTATCTCAAAGCTATGAGAATTTCCATTGATGAGTGCAAAGAAAGAACCGCTAGGATGCGTGCTAAAAAAGATTGCTTTGTGAAAGCATGTTCTTCTAGTTTTCATGATAATAAGGATGAAGATCTAAAAGCGATTGATGTGCCCCCTATTAAATCTTTGTTTTGAAATATGAATCTTGATAATGACGGGAGTGGAGATGAGTCAACTTTAGTTAAAAGGCGTCCCAATGATTCTGAGTTTTTAGATCTTAATGCTAAAATTGGCAAAAGTGGGATTGGAGAGGTCAAAACTTTACATAGCAATGAACCCACTATTTTGGATATCAAGGAATTTAATTATGATAATTGTTCTTTAATAGATTGTATTTCCTTGTTGAAATCCGTGCTAAATTCTCCGCATGCCTATAATCAAAATAAAGCTTTTACTAAACATATCGTTGATGCTTTAATGCAATCTTATGAAGAAAAGCTTGAACTGGAAGTTTCTATCCCTAGAAAACTTTATGATGAGTGGGAACCCACTATTAAAATTAAAATTAAAATATCATGAATGCTATGCTTTATGTGATTTGGGTGCTAGTGTTTCCACGATTCCAAGAACTTTGTGTGATGTGTTAGGTTTCCATGAATTTAATGATTGTTCTTTAAATTTGCACCTCGCGGATTCCACTATTAAGAAACCTATTGGAAGAATTAATGATGTTCTTATTGTTGCAAATAGGAATTATGTGCCCGTAGATTTCATTGTTCTTGATATAGATTGCAATCCTACATGTCCCATTATTCTTGGTAGGCCTTTCCTTAGAACGATTGGTGCAATTATTGATATGAAAGAAGGGAATATTAGATTCCAATTTCCATTAAGGAAAGGCATGTAACACTTTCCTAGAAATAAAATTAAATTACCTTATGAATCTATTATGAGAGCCACTTATGGGTTGCATACCAAAGATGACAATACCTAGACTATCCTTGCTTTTATGCCTAGCTAGGGGCGTTAAACGATAGCGCTTGTTGGGAGGCAACCCAAATTTTATTTTTGTTTCTTTCTTTTTGGTTCTATTTAGTAATAAATAATTTATCTAGCCTCTGTTTAGATGTGGTTTTATTCTTTTAATTAGTGTTTGTGCCAAGTAGAACCTTTGGGAAGACTTGGGGAAAGTCTTTGTGATCTTGCTGTAAAAAAACAGAAACTTTAGCGCTCACGAGATTTGCTGCCATTTTTTACTGGGAGTGCGATTAGGCTGATTCTTTTTTCAGATAATAATAGATAAATTCCTCATGTCGAAATTTATTTTAGAATTTTTGGGGTTACATAAGGATTCGAAACCTACAGATTACTACAGACTGTTCTGTTTTTGACAGATTCTGTTTTTCGCGTGTTCTTTGCTTATTTTGATGAATCTATGGCTAGTATCGGAGGTTATGAACCATAGAGAAGTTGGAATACAGTAGGTTTAACACAAATATAAATAAATAATGAGTTCATTACAGTACCTTAAGTGCTGGTTTGTTTTCTTATACTAACGGAGCTCATGAGATTTTCTGTTTAAGTTTTGTGTTGTGAAGTTTTCAAGTTTTGGGTAAAGATTTGATGGATTATGGAATAAGGAGTGGCAAGAGCCTAAGCTTGGGGATTCCCAAGGCACCCCAAGGTAAAATTCAAGGACAACCAAAAACCTAAGCTTGGGGATGCCCCGGAAGGCATCCCCTCTTTCGTCTTCTTCTATCGGTAACTTTACTTGAGGCTATATTTTTATTCACCACATGATATGTGTTTTGCTTGGAGCGTCTTGTATGATTTGAGTCTTTGCTTTTTAGTTTACCACAATCATCCTTGCTGTACACACCTTTTTGGAGAGACACACATGAATTGGAATTTATTAGAATACTCTATGTGCTTCACTTATATCTTTTGAGCTAGATAATTTTGCTCTAGTGCTTCACTTATATCTTTTAGAGCATGGTGGTGGTTTTATTATATAGAAATTATTGATCTCTCATGCTTCACTTATATTATTTTGAGAGTCCTTTAGAACAGCATGGGAATTTGCTTTGGTTATAAAATTAGTCCTAATATGATAGGCATCCAAGATGGGTATAATAAAAACTATCATAAAAAGTGCATTGATTACTATGAGAAGTTTGATACTTGATGATTGTTTTGAGATATGAAGATGGTGATATTAGAGTCTTGCTAGTTGAGTAGTTGTAAATTTGAGAAATACTTGTTCTAAAGTTTGTGATTCCCGTAGCATGCACGTATGGTGAATCGTTATGTGATGAAGTCGAAGCATGATTTATTTATTGATTGTCTTCCTTATTAGTGGCGGTCGGGGACGAGTGATGGTCTTTTCTTACCAATCTATCCCCCTAGGTGCATGCGCGTAGTACTTTGTTTCGATAACTAATAAATTTTTGCAATAAGTATGTGAGTTCTTTATGACTATTGTTGAGTCCATGGATTATACGCACTCTCACCCTTCCACCATTGCTAGCCTCTCTAGTACCGTGCAACTTTCGCCTGTACCTTAAACCCACCATATACCTTCCTCAAAATAGCCACCATACCTACCTACTATGGCATTTCCATATCCATTCCGAGATATATTGCCATGCAACTTTCCACTATTCCGTTATTATGACATGCTTCATCATTGTCATCTTGCTTTGCATGATCATGTAGTTGACATCGTATTTGTGGCAAAGCCACCGTTCATAATTTCTTTCATACATGTCACTCTTGATTCATTGCATATCCCGGTACACCACCAGAGGCATTCACATAGAGTCATGTTTTGTTCTAAGTATTGAGTTGTAAGTAAATAAAAGTGTGATGATCATCATTATTTGAGCATTGTCCCAAGTGAGGAAAGGATGATGGAGACTATGATTCCCCCACAAGTCGGGATGAGACTCCAGATGAAAAAAAAGAGGCCATAAAAAAATAAGGCCCAAATAAAAAAAGAGAAAAGAGAGAGAAAAAGAGAGAAGGGACAATGTTACTATCCTTTTTCCACACATGTGCTTCAAAGTAGCACCATGATCTTCATGATAGAGAGTCTCCTATGTTGTCACCTTCATATACTAGTGGGAATTTTACATTATAGAACTTGGCTAGTATATTCCAATGATGGCTTCCTCAAAATGCCCTAGGTCTTCGTGAGCAAGCGAGTTGGATGCACACCCACTTAGTTTCTTTTGTTAAGCTTTCATACACTTATAGCTCGAGTGCATCCGTTGCATGGGAATCCCTACTCACTCACATTGATATCTATTGATGGGCATCTCCATAGCCCGTTGATACGCCTAGTTGATGTGAGACTATCTTCTCCTTTTTTTCTCCACAACCACCATTCTATTCCACCTATAGTGCTATGTCCATGGCTCACGCTCATATATTGCGTGAAGATTGAAAAATTTTGAGAACACCAAAAGTATGAAACAATTGCTTGGCTTGTCATCGGGGTTGTGCATGATTAAATACTTTGTGTGATGAAGATAGAGCATAGCCAGACTATATGATTTTGTAGGGATAACTTTCTTTGGCCATGTTATTTTGAGAAGACATGATTGTTTTGTTAGTATGCTTGAAGTATTACTATTTTTATGTCAATATTAAACTTTTGTCTTGAATCTTTCGGATCTGAACAATCATGCCACAATAAAGAAAATTACATTGAGAAATATGCTAGGTAGCATTCCACATCAAAAATTCTATTTTATCATTTACCTACTCGAGGACGAGCAGGAATTAAGCTTGGGGATGCTTGATACGTCTCCAATGTATCTATAATTTTTGATTATTCCATGCTATAATATTGTCTGTCTTGGATGTTTAATGAGCTTTACTAAGCACTTTTATATTATTTCTGGGACTAACCTACTAACCCAAGGCGCACCTCCACCCTCATGGGCCCCTCATGGCTCCATCGACCTACTTCTTCCTCCTATATATGTCCATATACCCCAAAAACATCCAGGAGCACCACGAAACCCTATTTCCACCGCCGCAACCTTCTGTACCGAAGAGATCCCATCTTGGGGCCTTTTTCGGAGCTCCGCCGGAGGGGGAAACGATCACGGAGGGCTTATACATCAACACCATAGCCTCTCCGATGATGTGTGAGTAGTTTACCTCAGACCTTCGGGTCCATAGTTATTAGCTAGATGGCTTCTTATCTCTCTTTGGATCTCAATACAAAGTTCTCCTCGATCTTCTTGGAGATCTATTCGATGTAACTCTTTTTGTGGTGTGTTTTTTGAGATTCGATGAATTGTGGGTTTATGATCAAGATTATCTATGAACAATATTCGGTTCTTCTCTGAATTCTTATATGTATGATTTAATTATCTTTGCAAGTCTCTTGGAATTATCAGTTTGGTTTGGCATACTAGATTGATCTTTCTTGCAATGTGAGAAGTGCTTAGCTTTGGGTTCAATCTTGCAGTGTCCTTTCCCAGTGATAGCAGGGGCAGCAAGGCACGTATTGTATTGTTGCCATCGAGGATAAAAAGATGGGGTTTATATCATATTGCTTGAGTTTATCCCTCTACATCATGTCATCTTGCTTAATGCGTTACTCTTTTCTTATGAACTTAATACTCTAGATGCATGCTGGATAGTGGTCGATGTGTGGAGTAATAGTAGTAGATGCAGAATCGTTTCGGTCTACTTGTCGCAGACGTGATGCCTATATACATGATCATGCCTAGTGAGGGAGTCCTGGACTAAGGGGTCCTCGGGCATCCGGCCTGTTAGCCATGGGCCGGACTGATGGGCTGTGAAGATACGAAGACCGAAGACTACACCCGTGTCCGGATGGGACTCTCCTTGGCGTGGAAGGCAAGCTTGGCGACTAAATATGTAGATTCCTTTCTTTGTAACCGACCTTGTGTAACCCTAGATCCTCCCGGTGTCTATATAAACCGGAGGACTTAGTCCGCAGGAGGACACACATTATCATAGCCATACAAGCTAAAGCTCTAGGGTTCAGCCATTACGATCTCATGGTAGATCAACTCTTGTAATACTCATATTCATCAAGATCAATCAAGCAGGACGTAGGGTATTACCTCCATAGAGATGGCCCGAACCTAGGTAAAACATTGTGTCCCCTGTCTCCAGTTACCATCGACCTTAGATGCATAGTTCGGGACCCCCTACCCGAGATCCGCCGGTTTTGACACCGACATTGGTGCTTTCATTGAGAGTTCCACTATGCCGTCCTTAAGAGGTTTGATGGCTCCTTCAACCATCTACAACGATGCTGCCCAAGGGGGAGTTTTCCTCCCCGGACAGATCTTCGTGTTCGGCAGTTTCGCTCTGCGGGCCAACTCGCTTGGCCATCTAGAGCAGATCGAAAGCTACGCCCCTGGCCATCATGTCAGATTTGGGAGCTTGGACTACATCGCGGACATCCATGGGGACTTGATCTTTGCCGGATTCGAGACTGCGGCTACCACTCCTGGCCACCCCGAGGGACATGACCTAAATCTGTCATCAGACTGCATCCAGGAGACAGCTCCCATAACCGCTCTGGCCTTAGATCCGGAGCAGGCTGTGCCATCCAAGGACGGGAAGCTCAACCCCGCCACGGGGGCCATAGATTCCGCGGCATTGGAGCCGCACATAGACTTGATCTCACACGATACCAGTGCCACCGGAACTCCGGACTCGTTTCCGGCCGTAAGTTCCGAATCATGTGAGCCCGCAGATGCCGAACTTGATCGTTTATCGATCTTTGAATTCAGCGCCGCAGACATCTTCCAGCACTCGCGTTTGGGCGACATGCTAAAATCGTTAAAGAACCTGTCCTTGGCGGAGGACTCACAGCCGAACTATATCCGGTTCGAACTAGGGGCTGACGATGGAGAATTTTGCTCCCCACCCGCCACCCACTTCATAGCCACGATTGAGGATTTAACCGACACAATTGATTATGACTTCGAGGACATCGAGGGTATGGATGACGATGCCGGAGAAGAAGAGGCCCAGAACCCACCGTTCACCGGATGCTGGACGGCCACGTCCTCGTATGATGTATACATGGTGGATGCACCAGAGGAGAACAACGGCGATGACAAGGAAGATCTAGATGAGGATAAACCTTCCGAAATACAATCCAAGCACTGGTGTCAGCGGCGCTACTCTAAGTCACGCCGTAGTAAAGACAACAACACCGGCACAAGAGAAGATAACACTCCAGAAGGTGCCGAAGACAACGAAGACCCCGTTGAAACAGCTAATGAAAAAGATGAACGGGAAGATGGGTAGGTTAGCCTTGGTAAACAGGCCACGCACGAAGACTCAAAGGACGGAAGTTATCTTCCGCTCTCCGAGGATGAGGTGAGCCTCGGCACCGACAATTTCATCGTGCCTGAGGAACCTCTTGAGCAGGAGCGCTTCAAGCGCCAGCTAATAGCCACTGCAAGGAGCCTGCAAAAGAAGAAGCAGCAGCTTCAAGCTGATCAGGATCTGCTCAATGGTAAATGGACCGATGTCCTAGTAGCCAAAGAATATGGCCTCAAGCGCCCAACCAAAAGTTACCGAAAGCGCAAATTGCTACCTCCGTTTGACGAGGAGGCACCGGAATACATACCACCATCATACAATGCGGGTGACCGACCACCACGTGGTCGGGACAAAACGACAACTCACGCCGAACACCAGCCCGCCCCGCCTCATCGCACAGGTAGGGGTAAATTAGCCCACGGCCATACATATGATCTCCGGCAAAACTTGAACAATAAAGCAGGACATACCAGATCAATCTACGGATCTCGAGGACGTGCCTCGACACGTGACGATGGCCACCTATTCGGACATGACAAACTTAGTCATGCGCGGGCTGAAAACCACAGACGGACTCCATCAAAGCTACGTCGCGATATGGCCCGATATAGAGGCGTTGCACACCCTCATTGCTTCACGGATGAGATCATGGATCATGAATTCGCCCTATAGTGAGTCGTATTACAATTCACTGGCCGTCGTTTTACAACGTCGTGACTGGGAAAACCCTGGCGTTACCCAACTTAATCGCCTTGCAGCACATCCCCCTTTCGCCAGCTAATACCTCCCTTTAAAACTCAAGCGGCTAGCTCGGCACTGGTTAAACAGCCTGCCTGAGAATTCTATCAGTAGCTGGGAGGACTTGGAAGAAGCCTTCCTCGACAACTTCCAAGGTACATATGGCCGGCCACCAGACGCCGATGACTTAAGCCACATAGTTCAATAACCTGGAGAGTCTGCCAGGAAATTTTGGACTAAGTTCTTAACTAAAAAGAACCAAATCGTTGATTGTCCGGATGCCGAAGCCCTAGCAGCCTTCAAACACAACATCCGCGACGAATGGCTCGCTCGCCACCTCGGCCAAGAAAAGCCAAAATCCATGGCGGCCCTCACGGCACTCATGACCTGCTTTTGTGCGGGCGAGGACAGTTGGTTAGCCCGTAGCAAAAACAATGCAAGCGACGCCGACACCCCGGAAGTTAAAAATAACAAAGACAAGTCTCGACGCAACAGATACAAGCGTCGAAACAACAGTGATAACACCGATGATACGGCGGTCAATGCTGGATTCAGTGGCTCTAAGTCCGGTCAGCGGAAGGAGCCGTTCCAAAAGAACAATTCAGGCCCATCCAGCTTGGACCGCATACTTGATCTTCCGTGCCAGATTCATGGGACCCCGGAGAAACCACCCAATCATACAAATAGAGATTGCTGGGTTTTTAAATAGGCCGGCAAATTAAACACCGAGAATAGGGAAAAGGGATCGCAAAGCGAGGATGATGACGAAGATCCCCAGCAACCGGACACAGGGGGACAAAAGAAGTTTCCCCCTCAGGTCAAAACGGTGAACATGGTATACGCTACCCACATCCCCAAGAGGGAGCGCAAGCGCACGCTTAGGGACGTCTACGCGATAGAGCCAGTCGCCCCAAAATTTAATCCATGGTCGTCATGCCCGATCACTTTTGATCGCCGGGATCATCCGACCAGTATCCGCCATGGTGGTTCAGCCACACTGGTCCTAGACCCAATAATTGATGGGTTCCACCTGACTCGCGTCCTTATGGACGGAGGCAGCAACCTCAATCTTCTTTATCAGGATACAGCGTGAAAAATGGGCATTAACCCATCACGGATCAAGCCCACCAGGACTACCTTCAAAGGAGTCATACCAGGTGTAGAAGCCCGCTGTATGGGCTCAATCACACTAGAGGTTGTCTTCGGATCTCCGGACAACTTCCAAAGCGAGGAGTTAATCTTCGACATCATCCCCTTCCGCAGCGGCTATCACGCACTGCTTGGATGAACTGCGTTTGCTTGATTCAACACAGTACCATACTATGCTTACCTCAAGCTCAAGATGCCCGGTCTGCATGGCATCATAATGGTCAAAGGAAATACGGAACGCTCCCTCCGTACAGAAGAGCACACAGCTGCCTTAGCAGCAGAAGTACAGAGCGGCCTTCTCAATCAGAACCTTAATTCGGCTGCCGAGCCCACGGACACCGTTAAGAGGGTCCGAACTACTCTGCAGCAGGAGAGCTCGGCTCGTCAGGAGCTCGACTTGCAATCCGGCCTCCATCTCAGTCCCGATAAAGTGTTGGCATTCGTGCTGCGCGTACATAACTACGCACTCAAAATCCCATGGGCATGGACGGAGGCATAGCTAGCTTGTGGTCCATAGTACGGCTCAACCGACATCAGATACACATATACTTTCACTTTTATGCTTTGCAGGTCTCAATCCCACAGGCCCCATCTGGTGGACTGGTCATCGGCCCTCTTGAAGGATAAACACACCAAGACGGCAAGAAACGCAGACATATGGGGACTTTGTAGGTGATTCCGTTAACGATAACTCTACCTGTTTTTTAGGACCCACATGCAGCTCTCCCTTGGTTTCAGCATGTCAAATAGCCTGTTGCTTATTGCACTACCTATATCAATGCGCCTTGACGTACTAATTAAATTACAATGAGAATAGTTTTGGGCTGGAGCTTTAGGACCCCAGCTTTTTTCCTTTGTACCTTTTCTGTTTTCTTTTTCAGCTCCCCTGTGGATAACCCTATCAGGTAGCACCCGTACACTTTGGTACGTTTGATGTTTGCCACGGGCTTCATAGTACCCCACAGTATGGCAACAAAATTCTGAACACTTTTTATAAGTATAGTTCGGCACCCCGAATTTAGCATTATATGCATTGGCTTCGAATCATGTCTTGGTCAATAGTTGGGTTGCCCGGCTCCTGTGCTTGCTACCTTATGTTCCGTTATATCGGCTAAGGTAGTAAAGGGAGAACTACTGTGATTGTGCCTTGGTTTATCCAAAGGAGCACCTCAGTAGAGAAAAGCCGAAAACTGACTGTCATGATGCGGCGAGAGCCAGTCAGCTGTTCAGAGGTTACAAATCATTGGAGATTTCTTCTGCATTATGTCAAGGATTGGTACTTCCCGATCAGACGCTCATAGCACTCTAGTTCGGATACTAGGGGCTGCGCCCATGTTTTTATTGTCGAACTCCTATGGCTAAGTGAGGGCGTTACAGCCGCATAGTCTGGTTGCCTGGTTCGTTGTGCTAAACAACTCCTTCAAGGACCATCTAATTGGATCAAGATTGTTTAGATTCCATCTCGAACACCCCCGTACTACCTACGTGGGGGCAGAAGCCGACAACTGGTTAACCCTCAGATTTCATACAACACGGCCGCACAGGAAGTAAAAATTAAAAACATAACAAGCATTATATTGCACAATCACTTTGTTTTAGCATACAAGGTAGAGGGGGCTCGAATACATTCATTCAAAGATAGTGTCTGTCGATGTACTAGAGTAGGGGTACCCTAGTATCCCGAACTTGTGCACGGGCAGTCGCAGCATCCCGCGGCAAGGCTTGCCGGGTGACCGCCAAGGTCCCCCGTGGTTCCTTTGGAGCCGTTCAAGAACAAAGTATCCAAGTCAAGACCCCGGCAAGAGGAGCTTGCCGGGAAGGCCAACCAAGGCACCTCAAGACCCCGGCAAGAGGAGCTTGCCGGGAAGGCCGCCCAAGGCATCTCAAGGAATTTGCCGCGGCGCACCACGCGTCCCGGCAAGGATCGGTGAGTGACAAGCTCCCGAACGCGACAAGACAACGACCGCGGCAAGGTGCTTGCCGTGGCAAGCCACCACTCCGTGCCCGCGCTCCAGAACATCCACCAATGTGTCGCTTTGGGACCCTTCCCAGCGTACGTGGCGGGAGGCTGTGCAGCCAGCGGTGAGCGGTGGCAAGCGGCACTGACAAGATTGCCGCCGTGGCGAGCGGTGGCGTCCCTGACGGTCCCTTTTACACTGTTTAGGCGACACAGACGGGCATTTAAGGCCCTTGTCCCCTGCCGTCAGGGTTAGGTATGATACACTGTAGCAGGTGGCTGTACCAACCGCAGCACCTTTCCCTTTTTGCCCTTGTCTACGTTGCCACATGTCGGTGACCCCTTGAGCATATAAAAGGAGGCCCGTGCGCAACATAGAAGGGGGTTAGCTGGTTCGAACACTCACGCTCGGTCTCGTTAGCTGCTGAAGTGTACTGTAGCACTTCGCACTCCCGAGCAAGAAATCAATACAAACCACAAAGCAGGAGTAGGGTTTTACGCATCCGTGCGGCCCGAACCTGGGTAAACTGCTCGCGTGCTTCGCCTCGATCCGCTCTTTGCACGACCTCCGCCCCCGCCAAACCAAAAGGGACTCGGTCCGCCGGTCCCATAGGTGTTCGTGGATTAGTCCCCCGACAGTGTCTGAGGGAGTCCTGGATTAGGGGGTATCCGGACAGCCGGATTATATCCTTTGGCCGGACTGTTGGACTATGAAGATACAAGATTGAAGACTTCGTCCCGTGTCCGGATGGGACTCTCCTTGGCGTGGAAGGCAAGCTAGGAAATACGGATATGGATATCTCCTCCTTTGTAACCGCCCTTGTGTAATCCTAACCCTCTCCGGTGTCTATATAAACCGGAGGGTTTTAGTCCGTAGGACAACATACAATCATACCATAGGCTAGCTTCTAGGGTTTAGCCTCTCTGATCTCGTGGTAGATCAACTCTTGTAATACTCATACCATCAAGAATAAATCAAGCAGGACGTAGGGTTTTACCTCCATCAAGAGGGCCCGAACCTGGGTAAAACATCGTGTCCCCTGCCTCCTGTTACCATCCGCCTTAGACGCACAGTTCGGGACCCCCTACCCGAGATCCGCCGGTTTTGACACCGACATTGGTGCTTTCATTGAGAGTTCCACTGTGCTGTCGCCAGAAGGAAGGATGTCCCGTCTCGTCTTTAAAGACGGTACTACTGTGGGGGGAGCTTTGGCTGTCGGCCAAACTCTCCGGCTAGGCGGTTTCATCATGACCGCCTGTTCAGCCGCCGCGCCGATGATGACTTCTCGGGTCATCGAAAACAACAGCCTCCACGTCAAATGGGCACTCTTCGAACAGATGGATCCAACGGAGCTCGCCTCCCTAAACGAGCTCTTGGATCGGATCGCCGCCCTGGGAGTCGCTATAGACTATGATCGGATTGGGCTTAAACCCGATCAAAGGGAGATTAACTCTCCGCCGATCACCCATCATATTGCAGTGGTGGAGGAACAACGCGACGACCTCTCCTCCATATTGAGGACCAACTATGTCCGGATTCCTGAGCTCTCCGAGCCGGATACCCGTTCGCGGGAGGACAACATCCAATCCCTGAACTTAGAGTCAGGCAGCGGGCCAGGATTATCGGGCAACACCCCAGAACCAGAATTTCCAAAATTGGAAATTCCTCGGCCCCTAGATCCCAGATCGGGTAAGGGTTCGGATTCAATTCCACCCACCCACCCAAACATAAGCGATCTTTCCCACATCAGGCAAGAGCCCCAGGAAACAGTACATCACTATTGAGCCAGATTCCTCCTTGCGATGAACAAGGTCAAGGACTGTCGCGGGGAAGACGCAATCTTATTTTTCTGCAATAATTGCACAGACAAGGGAATCCTTAACGCCATAAATCGCCGTGAGATATCACGCTTTGCTGACTTGGCGTCCATAGTATGAAAGTACTGTGCGATGGAAAGTGCCTGGAAAACCGAAACAAACTTTTGGGTTAATCCGGCCCTAAATACGAACCCAGTCCGAAATAAAAGGGTGCACTATCAAAAGACACCCGGTCAACTACCAAAAAGAAAAAACCCTCTATAGGGCATGGAACCGTACTGGAGGGATGGCTCAATGGACCCTGCAAAATTCATAGTACAGCAGATACAATACCAACGCACAACCTTAAAGCATGTTGGATACTCCGGCAGGTGGCCAAAAGTGGTGAGGATCTTCTTATCCCAAATGCCACAGAGCACCATCCCGTGGATAACAATACGGTGTTAATAGTCTTTGAGACATTTGCGTCAAATAATAGGCGCAAGCGAACACTCCGCAGCATGGCCGAAATCTGCCACGTAGCAGCAATAAATCCATGGAGTGACACGGCTATTACCTTCAATGCCAGTGATGAACCTAAATTCTGAACAGCCCGAGCACCAGCCGCACTGGTCCTCAGTCCAATTGTGGATGTCTTTCGACTCACCAAAGTACTCATGGACGGCGGCAGCGGATTAAACCTCATCTACGAGGAAACTCTTCAAAAAATGGAAATATACTGGAACCGCATTGAGCAAAGTAGCACAACCTTCAGAGGAATCATACCCAATCGAGAGGCACGATGCGCTGGGAAAATCACACTAGATGTGGTATTCGGTACGGCAGAGAATTATAGGTCCGAAGAAATTACATTTCAAGTGGCCCCGTTCAGCAGTGGATACCACGCCCTTTTAGGACGTGAGGCGTTCACGATCTTCCAAGCTATGCCCCATTATGGGTACATGAGGCTCAAAATGCCCGGGCCAAACGGAATCATCACTCTCGCCAGTGATCCGGACACAGCACTCCGCGCCGAAAATAAAACAGCCGCACTGGCCCTCGAGGCATTATCCGAAGCCCTCTCGGCCGAGGAATTAACCACACTACGCTCCATAGTGGACAGGGACGATGTGATACTCGATAAGAGATCCAAGTCCACCTCTTTTAATCCAGCGGATGAAATAGTCGAATTCCATGTCCACCCAAAGGACCCTACAAAAACAACTTCCATCGGGGCACAGTTAAACCCCGTCGTGGACGCCGCACTACGAGAGTTCCTACGCGAGAATTGGGACATATTCGCCTGGCACCCCTCAGATATGCCAGGAATCCCACGCAGGCTGGCCGAGCATAGCCTCAATATCCTAAAGGGATTCAAGCCGGTCAAGCAAGCTCTTCGGCGTTTCTCCGAACCTAAGAGACATGCCATGGGAGAGGAACTAGCCAAGTTATTGGAGGCCGGATTCATCAGAGAGATAAAACACCCGGTCTGGCTAGCAAACTTGGTGATGGTACCAAAG
This sequence comes from Triticum urartu, assembly GCF_003073215.2. NCBI lineage: Eukaryota > Viridiplantae > Streptophyta > Magnoliopsida > Poales > Poaceae > Triticum > Triticum urartu. Next base: position 309,386,530 of record NC_053026.1, read on the forward strand.
AAGGATAAATCCTAGCGCCTTTGTGTCGATTTCAAGGACCTCAATAAAGCTTGCCCAAAGGATCCCTTCCCCCTCCCCCGCATCGACCAAATTATCGATGCTACCACAGGACACGAGTCATTGTGTTTCCTCGACGCATACTCCGGTTACCACCAAATCAAGATGGCGGAGCCCGACCAAGCCGCAACGGCATTCATCACACCATACGGTCCCTTCTGTTTCAACACAATGCCTTTTGGGCTCAAAAACGCCAGCACAACATATCAGCGCATGATTCAAACATGTCTGGAGAAATAAATCAACAAAACAGTAGAGGCATACGTAGACGATGTGGTCGTCAAAACCAAACACGTCGACTCTTTGATAGACAACTTGAGGCTCACATTCGACAACCTCCGAACATATGACATTAAGCTTAATCCCGGAAAATGCGTTTTCGGCGTACCAGCCGGAAAGCTCCTGGGTTTCATTGTCTCCAGTAGAGGTATTGAAGCTAACCCGGCCAAAATCCGAGCTTTGTCACAGTTGGCTACCCCAACAGACCTCAAACAAATCCAAAAGTTAACAGGATGCGTGGCGGCTCTAAGCCGCTTTATCTCCCGCTTAGGAGAAAAGGCTTTACCCCTTTATCGCCTCCTCCGGCGCACCGAACACTTTGAGTGGACGGACGCTGCCACAGCCGGATTGGAAGAAATAAAGGCCATTTTGGCAACCAACCCAATCCTGGCCGTGCCAAACATCGGTGAACCAATGCTGTTATACATTGCGGCAACCCATCAAGTTGTAAGCGCAGTGCTCGTCGTCGAACAAGAAGCTAACGGACATAAATTCCCTCTTCAAAAACCGGTATACTATGTATCCACTGTCCTCACCCCATGCAAATCACGGTACCCACATTATCAAAGATAGCCTACACGGTATTCATGGCATCCCGGAAGCTGCGACACTACTTTCTAGAGTGTTCGATTACAGTAGCCTCAGAAGTGCCACTTAATGATATTATAAACAACCGCGACGCTATGGGTCGGGTTGCCAAATGGGCTATTGAGCTCCTCCCGTTCGACATAACATCCAAACCTTGACGAGCCATTAAGTCGCAAGTATTGGCCGACTTTGTCACCGAATGGGCGGAGGCCGAACTCCCTAAAGAGTACGGCACATACTCCAATTGGATCATGCACTTCGACGGTTCTAAAATGCTGGCTGGTCTAGGGGCTGGCGTCGTCCTAACGTCCCCAACTGGAGATACCGTTCAGTACATACTACAAATATTGTACACACACTCCAACAACGTAGCCGGATACGAAGCCCTATTGCATGGTCTTCGGATGGCAGTCTCCATGGGAATTCAATGCCTGGAGGTGTGTGGGGATTCAAACCTTGCAATATCCCAAATAAGTGGAGACTTTGATGCCAAGGACCCGAAAATGGCGGCCTACCGAAACGCCGTCCTAAAAATGTCAGCTCGGTTCGAGGGGCTCAAATTTCATCATGTGGCTCAGGAAAACAATCAGGCGGCAGATATCCTCGCCCGCATCGACGCAAAACGCGACACGTCCCCCCCAACATATTTCTGGAGAGGCTGTTCAAGCCATCCGTAGTATGGGAAGGGGACACCGGTAACAATAATTCGGACCCGGCCAAAATACCCGATACCGAACACTCTGACACAATCGGAGGCTCCGCCACCGAAATAACACCTTCGGCCCACGTAATAATGGCCATCATAGCCCCATGGACAGAACCATTCCTGGCCTACCTAACTAGGCAGGAACTTTCGGAGGACCAAAATGAGGCACACTGCATAGTGCGGCGATCTAAGGCCTACAGGGTCCATGAGGGAGAATTGTATAAAAAAAGCACTACCGGAGTCCTTCAAAGGTGTATCTCCGAAGAGGAAGGGCGGAACCTTTTAGCAGAAATTCACGCCGGACTCGGCGATCACCATGCCGAAGCCCGGGATCTTGTCAGCAAGGCCTTCCGTACATGATTCTATTGGCCAACGGCCCAAGCAGATGCACAGGACTTGGTCCAATGTTGCGCCGGTTGCCAGCTCTTTGCAAATCAAAGCCACATGCCACCCACCGCCCTCCAAACAATCCCCGTTACATGGCCCTTCGCGGTATGGGGGCTTGACATGGTTGGACCCCTTAAAGGGGGAACCAACAAGAAAAAATACTTACTGGTCATGGTGGATAAATTCACCAAATGGATAGAGGCCAAACCTGTTAAAACAGCCGAATCCGGACCAGTGATAGACTTCATATCTGGGGTCATACACCATTATGGCATCCCCCACAGCATCATCACTAACAACGGCACAAACTTCACAGCCGATGAGGTAAAACTCTGGTGCGGCAAAATGGGCATTAAGCTCGATTATGCTTCAGTCTATCACCCACAAACCAACGGTCAAGTCGAGCGAGCAAACGGTCTTATAATGAGCGGCATTAAACCCATATAAGTGTGTTCCTTAACGGAGTCTAACACGCACTGGGTAGAGGAGCTCGACTCCGTACTCTGGGGGCTGCGGACCACGCCGAATCATAGTACCGGATATACACCCTTCTTTATGGTGTACGGCGCAGAGGCAGTCTTGCCCTGTGACATAATTCATGACTCACCTCGAGTGCGCATGTACGAAGAAAGAGAAGCCAAGCTCGATCGGCAGGACAGTCTCGACACCCTGGAGGAGGAGCGCGGCGTAGCCAAAGCCCGTTCTGCATTTTATCAGCAACAGGCTCGCAGATACCAAAGCAGAGAAGTATGGGCCAAAACTTATAACATTGGTGAACTAGTTCTACGCCTGCCAGATAAGAAAAAGAACAAGCTCAGGCCCAAATGGGAAGGTCCCTTCATTATTGACCAAGTTCTGATAGGTGGAGCGTACCAACCGCGGGATGCATCGACTAATCGACTCGAGCCGAACCCATGGAACGCGGCCAGGCTCCGAAGATTCTACGCCTAGCGCCGGACCCTGTGTTTGTCCCCTTCCTCTGTCCATTTTTTATACATTATTTGTCTTGTTTTTATTTCTTTCTTTTATTCTTTCTCCAGGCCTTTAAAGGCCAACTTGCGCCTCGTTTGCACATCACATATGCGCTAACCGCACTCATCATACCTGGGGGCTTCTTTCACAGAAGCTTGATTATTTATTTGGGCCTCGTGCCCCGCACATGTGTTATGCTTCCACATGTACCTTTTTTCGCCATTATATGCATTGATATGACTTAAGTTTTGGCCAAACTGGGTTGCCTGGCTCTTGTATTTATGCCCTACGTTCCCGTTAATTCGGCTAGGGCATAAGGGGAGCACCTCTGCGATTGTTACTGCCGGGTCAGCCGGATGTGTACCTCAGACTGGGTGAAGCCGAAAGCTAGCATTCTTAAGGGAATATTCGATCGGCGAACAAAAGATGATTTTTATTTATTTTCTATATCTGCCCCCAGATGTTTTTTCCTGCGTTTCCTATCGCAGTCCGGACATGCACTTTAGGGCATGCTTACCCAGGGAAAGGAACCCTTAACGGAACTATTGTCCCTGGAAAATGTTTCTTACTACCCATGTAATATAACATAACTAGTTGGGCACTTGTCTGTTCAAGCACCAATGACCCCTACGCCTGGTCTCCACGCATACCCCGGTTCTTATATAACTGAGCGGGTATTCGGATACACTCCGGACTATCGGGTCCCGAGGTTGAAGCGAAAAGGTCCGCCATGACAAATGATCTACAATCCGGCTAGAAGGCATTATACATGTCACTTTAATTACATAGTCATGCAGACTGACTAAATTCCTCCTCTATACCATCCAACAGGCGGTCTAGCCTACAATCCTATTGGGAATACTTTGTGGTTAATTCTACTTGCCCATAAACTAAGCTAACGGGGATCTCTTTTCCGTCGGGCCCCACAGGTCCGACCTCGGCCATGTGATTTGGGTCTGCCTTGGTATACCGCATCTTCACCATGGCCCAGGCTTCTCTGGCACCCTGTCGGCAGGCTGATATCTTCCATAATTGGAAGCGCCGCCGTGCTCCCTTGAGCTTCTCCGCAAGCTCTGCAACGCCCTCTGGCAGGGAGACGGACGGCCACAAGGCCTGGGCAACACCCTGCATCACTTGCCGAACTTGTTCGTGCAGATGTGACAGCTCGGATAGAAGATCACCTGCAGACCCGGGCATTTCCTCCACAGGACGACCTGTCAGGATACCTACAGACATAACGTTGTTAGTCGGCTTCTTCGCCGAACTCCTTCAAAAGGATTCGTTCAAGCACTTACTGAAAATGTCGCGCCGAAGCCTCTTTTTCTCCTTCTCGGAGTCTGCAAGATGGGCTCGAACGTCTTTTAGTTCCACGCTCAGCTTGACATTGGCGTCTTGGAGATTGTTTTTCTCCCGCCTAACCTCAGCCAGCACACGTTTGCCAGCCTCTAGCTGTCGCACGACATGCTGGTCCTCCGGATTTTCTCCGGATTCATCTGCAAAATTTATTGTTAGATCTGCAGCCACGCCGCACACTATATGGTAACCATCATTCTTTAAAGTAAATGTTACCAGCGGGAGCCTTTTTCGATTCCTGCAATGCGGCAACAGCAGCCCGCAGTTGGGTCTTGCACTCCTCCAGCTCCTGGGACAGCCTTGTATTCTTCTATGTAAGAACCTGCACAATAAAGATGATCCTTAAATCAGTTCTGTTAAATGTTTCAAGTCTCAGGGGCTACTGATACATATAAATCGCCAGATTTACTTCCGTACATCCTTTACATACAGATCCGTGGCTCTGGCTAGACCATCTTGAGCAGCACGGAGGTACGCCTCTCCGGAATTAAAGGCATCAAATGCCTCTGGTGAGAAACAAGCGTCACGGAGTACGGCCCGGCGGCGCCTATGATTCATGGCGCTTTCCACTTATGAGTTAGTAGCGGATAATCTATCTGGATCCTCTGTAGGGGGATTATCCGGCGCCTGCCCCATATCGGCTTCCGCCTCTATGTACGGTCCTGGCGCCCGGCTGGTAGAAGAATGATTAGTAACATCGCGGGACATACTCCGGCGAGGGTTTTTTCTGTTAAAGACACAAGCGTCATTATATTTCGAGAAAGACGACAACCACGAAGCGGGGTTTGTTATACCTTTGCGCTAGCGTCTCCGTCCTGACCGCCTTCCTTTTTGGCCTACCCGGCCTCGGTGCCTCCTGTTGGCGCGTTGCTGTGGGTTCGACAGGGCGTCCTGAATGCCTTCCCTGTAAAAATTCCATGTGTATATGGTGGGTGAAGTGTCTAAAAGGGGATCCTAGTTTTGGAGTTGGGATTTTTTGTTTTTCTTACGTGCGATGCAGGGAGCAGTCCGGGATAGTCGGCCGTAATGGCCACCATGGCATCGTCGCAGCTTAACTGATAGAACTGCCGGTCTATTAGCTCCACGAATATAACCGAATCTTCTTCATGTCCGGAGTCGAGGGCCTGGTCGCAGTCCTTTGGTTGTGGAGAAGGGCTGCTGACCTCCTTTATGGCTTTTCGCAGTTCCTGCCACAAAGTGGCAAGGTGAATACTTACGACAAAGAATGCGGGAAAAATGGGAGCAGGGAGATATAACTTACCCAGCTTGGAGGATTGTACATGGAGAATCCATCCCGTGGCTTGATGCGGGTGAACTCCTCTTCCTCACCCTTGAACAGTTTGGACAGAATTTTCGCTAAAGCGGCAGCATTGTCCGAACCTTACGCCCGCAGCGGGTGGCGTCATCCGCCCCGTTATAACACCACAAGGGGTGCCCACGATATTGAAGTGGTTGCAATCCCCGCATTATGCAAATTGACATAACTTCGATTACTGTCAATCCTGATCGACCCAGTGCTTTAATTCGTTTCATCAGATAGAGGACTTCTCCATTGTCTTCCACCTGGGGGCTCCGTGGGCGCCAACTTCGGCGCTTCTTCAGAGGAGCATTGTTGAACTCAGGAAGACCCCGCCGAATAGGGTCCGGAAGGGGAACATCCTCCATATAAAACCATTCTGAAGGCCAGTCTTCGGGTGACTTCTTCGGAGTACCGGGCAGGTATCTGGTATCGGCGATGCGCCATATTTCGGCTCCGCCCACTTGATAAAGTGACCCCCTCTGTGTGCGAGGGACGAGGCAAAATAGCCTTTTCCACAGCTCGAAGTGAGCCTTGCAGCCCAGGAACAACTCGCAGAGAGCCACATAGCTGGCTATATGTAGGATGGAGGCGGGGGTGAAATTGTGTAATTGGAGGCCGTAGAACTCTAGGAGCCCGCGGAGGAATGGATGAATTGGAAATCTGAGTCCCCTTAATAGATACGGAACAAGGCAGACCCGTTCCCCCATAGAGGGATAGGGAAAGCTCTCCGCTTGCTCCCCGCCATTATAGGTGGCAAGCCCGGCTCGAACGGTCACCATGTATGCCGGAGGGAGAAATCCCTTAGTCCGCAGTTCAACTAGACGACTGTGTGGGACTGAACACCTCTCCCAATCACCTGGCTTAGGGCTTCGGGGGCGGGAGGAGGAGCTACGGAGGTCGGCCATGCTGGAATGGATCTTTCTGGAACGCTCTCTGATGGACTCTCGCTGGGGGAGGATGGTATGGATCGGATTTAAGGATCCCCATCCCTTTAATAGACAATTTATTTATCTGGCTAGGGGGCGAATGAAAAACGCCCTGGCGCCTCGTATTCATTCGACGTGTGGGAGAAAGCCCTTATTGGGCACAGAAGCCAAGAGGCCCAAACATTTATGGGACCAGACACTGCTTTACAAACGTTCGAAAGATGGAGAAGAACCCGCCTTGCAATGCCGAAGACAATACTGCCGGACTCATCGTCATTGAAGCCTGGTTCGGGGGCTACTGAGGGAGTCCTGGATTAGGGGGTATCCGGACAGCCGGATTATATCCTTTGGCCAGACTGTTGGACTATGAAGATACAATATTGAAGACTTCGTCCCGTGTCCGGATGGGACTCTCCTTGGCGTGGAAGGCAAGCTAGGCAATACGGATATGGATATCTCCTCCTTTGTAACCAACCTTGTGTAACCCTAACCCTCTCCAGTGTCTATATAAACCGGAGGGTTTTAGTCCGTAGGACAACATACAATCATACCATAGGCTAGCTTCTAGGGTTTAGCCTCTCCGATCTGGTGGTAGATCAACTCTTGTAATACTCATATCATCAAGAATAAATCAAGCAGGACGTAGGGTTTTACCTCCATCAAGATGGCCCGAACCTGGGTAAAACATCGTGTCCCCTACCTCCTGTTACCATCCGCCTTAGACGCACAGTTCGGGACCCCCTACCTGAGATCCGCCGATTTTAACACCGACAGTGTCTTTCGCACAATGATCCGCAACAATGCGAGACACCTTCAGGACATTGCCTAAGTACCGCTCGGGTGTGCGGTGCTCCTTGCCCTTCGGCGGCCCCTCGGTTGCTAATTTGACAGTGTCAAGCTTCGCCCACCAGACCTTGCAATAGGAGAAGGCCAGACGTGCGTCCTCGATGCAGACGGACCGCTTGACGACATCCAGCCGAGGACAGGCATCCACTAGTCGCTTCACGAGGTCGAAGTAACTGTCAGGTATAACCTCGGCTGGCCACAACTGGATTATTAAATCCTTCATGGCCAGTTCGGCCACCCTATGCAGCTCGACCAGCTGTTCTAGCTGATCACTGAAGGACATCGGATGTTCTGGTGCAAGACATTGCGACCAGAACAACTTCTCCAGGGAGCTCTCTTCTTGGGCTCGGAAGAACTCTGTGGCGTCAGCCACACTGCGTGGCAGATCAGTAAAAGCCCCTGTAGAACTCCGAATCCGGGTTAGTAAACACATTCTGGCTTTGCATATTGAATGCCTTACCCGCCGCGATCTTCCTGGCCTCCGGAATCTCCTACAGGGCGCCCTGGGCCTCATTCCGGGCTGCCTCCGCACTCTGACGAGCCTTGGCGAGTTTAGTCTCTTGAACCAACGCATCGCGCTCCAAGGCCTCGCACTTCTTCACCGCGTCCTCGAGCTCCTATTGGACCTCGTTGACCCGGTCCTTGAGCTTCTTCCGAGTGGCCTGCTCCTTGACAGCCTTCCCTTCGGCTTCGACCAGGGCCGTTCTCAGGGCCTCGATCTCTGTTGTCGCCTCTATACACATCATGGCATTTCGGTCATTGCATATCATTTTCCTTTTTTAGAATACGTAACAGGTTATTACTTACCTTGTTTTTCCTGGAGCTGCCTCTTCACTTGGCCCAGCTCCTCCTCGGCCTCCGCCAGTTTGTGCTTCAGTCCGGGAACTTCGCCAGTATGCGAGGCTGCGGCCAACAGCGACGCCTGTGTTTACATTTCAGAAAAATATAGTTAGTTTCCTGCAATAGGAGATTGATCCTCTGTCCGGCTTTTTCTCTCCGAAAACCAGACAGTGTCTCAGGGGCTACTTTCTATATTGGGATTTTCTCTTTTTTGCGTCGCTTACCTCAAAACCTGTCAGTAGGCTGCTGCAGGCTTCTGTTAGTCCGCTCTTGGTGGATTGAACCCTTTCAATTACCGTGCCCATAAGGACACGGTGCTCATCCACAATGGAAGCGCCTCGCAGTGCTTCCAGCAGATTATACGGTGCCCCTGGTTGGATAGGGGTCACCATTGGAATAGGCATCCCCCCTTCTTTCGAAGGAGGTTGCGTGCTGGATTCCGGAGCCGCATCAGTCTCCGGAATCAAGTCCAGCTGAGGGCCGAACTAAATACGGCCCTCCCCACCAGTCTCCTTGGTGATTGGTTCCCCCTGGTGTTCGGTGACAGGGGTTTCGCCTTCTGGCGCCTCCTGAGCCTCTCCCCCGCCTGGAACAGTCCTTCGGGACAGCACCTCCGCATCGTCCTTGGCCTTGGGGGAGTGAGCGGCCGGCGGTGACTCGCTGGCCATCGCCTTGGAATCCAGCGAACCTCCTGACGAGGATCGCGGGGAGCTGTTGTGGGCCGGACTACAATAACATAACCAATCATGTTAATGCAATGAGGTGGAGAAACTTTATGGGCGGATATAAGTCTTAGCACTTACGATGCGGCCCGTGGCTTAGTGCGGGGGTGTTGCTCCGGACTGCTTTCAACGTCCCATGCGGAGCTGCCCACGAGTGGGCCTTTCCCCTTCTTGGGTGCCTCCGCCTCCAGAATGGTGGAGGCCACCCTCTTTTTCTTCGCCTCATCAGGGGGAGGGTTGTTTTCCTCCTCCTCCTCCTCCTCATCGTCTTCGGCGGCGGAGGATTGAGTCTTGTCTTCGGACGTTGCGTCCGAAGCACCCTTGCGGCGGGGGCCACTCCGGACCCCCTTGGCCTTCCCTGTGGATTTCTTCTCTAGCGCCTTGTAGGGCGCCGGCACCAGCATCTTCGCTAAACGTGGGATGACTAGTTCTTCAGGCAGCGGAGCCGGACATTGGATCCACTTTGCCCTCTCTATCCAGTCCTGAAGAAACAATGATGATAAAAGCTAGGTCATCATCCTTGAAACAGGCAAGTAAGGGATGTAGTAAGAATAACATACCTCATTGGCGAGGTGGTTAATGTCATGACCGCGGTCCAAATCTGTGGCCGGCGGTGTTTCGTTGCCCTTAAAAAGCAACCTCCAGGCGTCTTCGTGAGTGGTTTCGAAGAGCCTCTTCAGGGTATGGTGCTTCTTCGGATTGAACTCCCATAGAGGGCGGCTTGGCTTTGGCATGGGAGAATCCGACGAACTAACATCACCTAGATTATATCGACGAGTTTGATATCTTTATCCACCATGCTTTGAATGCACGTTTGCAGCGCTGTCAGCTCGTCTGGTGAACACCAGTTCGGGCCCTTCTCGACCCAGGAGGTGAGTCGCATGGGAGCGCCAGAGTTGAATTCGGTAGTTGCGGCCCAGGTGGTGCCGCGGGGTTCTGTGATATAGAACCAATGTTTCTGCCATTCTTTTACAGTCTCCATGAAAGTGCCTTTCGGCTAGGAGACATTGGCCAGCTTGCTCACCATGGCGCCTCCGCACTCCGCGTGCTGGCCATCCACCACCTTCGGCTTCACATTGAAGACCTTGAGCCACAACCCGAAATGGGGCTGGATGCGGAGGAAGGCCTCACACACGACGATGAATGCCGAGATGTTGAGGAGGGAGTTCGGGGATAGATCATGGAAGTCTATCCCGTAGTAGAACATCAACCCGCGGACGTAGGGGTGCAGTGGAAAGCCTAACCCGCGGAGGAAATGAGGGATGAATACTACCCTCTCGTTGGGCTTCGGCGTGGGAACGATTTGTCCCTGGGCCGGAAGGCGGTGGGCGATTCCCTTCGCCAGGTATCCGGCCGCCCAAAGCTCGGCGATGTCCTCCTCCTGGACGGAGGAGGCCATCCACTTGCCTTGACCTCCGGATCCGAACATGGTTGAGTGCTTGCTCGAGACAGAGACGATGAGAACTTGGGCGCTGGAGCTCAAGAATGGAAGGACGAAGGAAGGGAGAAGGCGTGGGTGAAGAAAAGGGGTTCTTATCTCCTTATAAAGGCAGTAACTATTTGACGCCTCCCCACTCGCCTTAAAATTCGCCTACTCCCAAGGGTTGTGTAAGCGGCACGGTTGGGTTACCCACGCCCGTATTGATGAGAATCCCATAATAAGGGGACACGATCTCTGCTTTGACAAGACATGCCAATGGCAACCGCGTCTCGAAACGTGGAGCGGTGGATGCAAAACGGTTTGAAATTATGACCGGACAGATGTGATGTCATGTTACGAAAAGTTGTCAACAGATCGGACTCGTGTAAAATTATATTCTCTCTGCGGTTCTGTGTGGTTTGTGTTACAGGTCCGGACACCTCGATACATCCAAAGACTATTTTGGAGTTCGGAAGGAGGAACCCGCCTTGCAATGCCAAAGACAGGCCTACGCGCCGGATACCTTGTCATTGAAGCCAGGTTCAGGGGCTACTGAGGGAGTCCTGGACTAAGGGGTCCTCGGGCGTCCGGCCTGTTAGCCATGGGACGGACTGATGGGCTGTAAAGATACGAAGACCGAAGACTACACCCGCGTCCGGATGGGACTCTCCTTGGCGTGGAAGGCAAGCTTGGCGACTAAATATGTAGATTCCTTTCTTTGTAACCGACCTTGTGTAACCCTAGATCCTCCTGGTGTCTATATAAACCGGAGGACTTAGTCCAGAGGAGGACACACATTATCAGAGCCATACAAGCTAGACCTCTAGGGTTTAGCCATTACGATTTCATGGTAGATCAACTCTTGTAATACTCATATTCATCAAGACCAATCAAGCGGGACGTAGGGTATTACCTCCATAGAGAGGGCCTGAACCTGGGTAAAACATTGTGTCCCCTGTCTCCTGTTACCATCGACCTTAGATGCATAGTTCGGGACCCCCTACCCGAGATCCGCCGGTTTTGACACCGACACCTAGATATTCTCATAATTATGCACTTTTCTATCAATTGCTCGACAATAATTTGTTCACCCACCGTAATACTTATGCTTTCTTGAGAGAAGCCACTAGTGAAACCTATGGCCCCCGGGTCTATATTTTATCATATAAGATTCCGATCTATTTTATTTCGCAATCTTTACTTTCAATCTATATCATAAAAATACCAAAAATATTTATCTTATTATTATTATCTCTATCATATGTCACTCTCGTAAGTGACTGTGAAGGGATTGACAACCCCTTTATCGCGTTGGTTGCGAGGTCCTTATTTGTTTGCGTAGCTAAGAGGGACTTGCATGTAATCTCCTACTGGATTGATACCTTGGTTCTCAAAAACTGAGGGAAATACTTACGCTACTTTACTGCATCACCCTTTCCTCTTCAAGGGAAAACCAACGTAGTGCTCAAGAGGTAGCAGGATCGTACTTTGGTGGACCTACGAGGTTCGGTAGTAACTTGATCTGAAGTTTCATGATCATCATCATTAGCTTCCTCATTGATTGGTCTAGGAATCACTGGAACTGATTTCTGTGATGAACTACTTTCCAATTCGGGAGAAGGTACAATTAACTCATCAAGTTCTACTTTCCTGCCACTCACTTCTTTCGAGAGAAACTCCTTATCTAGAAAGGATCCATTCTTAGCAACGAATAACTTGCCTTCAGATATGTGATAGAAGGTGTACCCAACAGTCTCCTTTGGGTATCCTATGAAGACACATTTCTCCGATTTGGGTTCGAGCTTATCAGGTTGAAGCTTTTTCACATAAGCATCGCAGCCCCAAACTTTAAGAAACGACAGCTTAGGTTTCTTGCTAAACCACAGTTCATATGGTGTCGTCAAAGGATTTAGATGGTGCCCTATTTAACGTGAATGCAGCCGTCTCTAAAGCATAGCCCCAAAACGATGGCGGTAAATCAGTAAGAGACATCATAGATCGCACCATATCTAATAAAGTACAGTTACAACGTTTGGACACACCATTACGCTATGGTGTTCCAGGTGGCGTGAGTTGCGAAACTATTCCACATTGTTTCAGATCAGATCGTAGGAACTTTATTTTCTTGTTACGATGATTTTCCACTTCATGCTGAAATTCTTTGAACTTTTCAAATGTTTCACACTTATGTTTCATTAAGTAGATATACCCATATCTGCTCAAATCATCTATGAAGGTCAGAAAATAATGATACCCACCGCGAGCCTCAACACTCATCGGACCACATACATCACTATGTATTATTTCCAATAAGTCAGCTGCTCGCTCCATTGTTCCGAAGAATGGAGTCTTAGTCATCTTTCCCATGAGGCATTGTTTCCAAGCATCAAGTGATTCCAAAAGCACATCAGCATGGAGTTTCGTCATGCACTTTACACCAATATGACCTAAACGGCAGTGCCACAAATAAGTTGCATTATCATTATTAACTTTGCATCTTTTGGCTTCAATATTATGAATATGTGTATCACTACAATCGAGATTCAACAAAAAATAGACCACTCATCAAGGGTGCATGACCATAAAAGATATTACTCATATAAATAGAACAACCATTATTCTCTGATTTAAATGAATAACCGTCTCGCATTAAACAAGATCCAGATATAATGTTCATGCTCAACGCTGGCACCAAATAACAATTATTTAGGTCTAAAACTAATCCCGATGGTAGATGTTGAGGTAGCGTGCCGACGGCGATCACATCGACTTTGGAACCATTTCCCACGCGCATCGTCACCTCATCCTTAGCCAATCTTCATTTAATCTATAGCCCATGTTTCGAGTTGCAAATATGAGCAACAAAACCAGTATCAAATACCCAAGCGCTACTACGAGCATTAGTAAGGTACACATCAATAACATGTATATCAAATATACCTTTCACTTTGCCATCCTTCTTATCCACCAAATACTTGGGGCAGTTCCGCTTCCAGTGACCAGTCCCTTTGCAGTAGAAGCACTCAGTCTCATGCTTAGGTCCAGACTTGGGCTTCTTCCCTTGAGCAGCAACTAGCTTGATGTTCTTCTTGAAGTTCCCCTTGTTCCCTTTGCCCTTTTTCTTGAAACTAGTGGTCTTGTTAACCATCAACACTTGATGCTCCTTCTGGATTTCTACCTCCGCAGCTTTAAGCATCGCGAAGAGCTCGGGAATTGTCTTTTCCATCCCTTGCGTATCATAGTTAATCACGAAGCCTTTATAGATTGGTGGCAGTGATTGAAGAACCCTATCAATGACACTATCATCACGAAGATTAACTCCCAGCTGAGTCAGGTGGTTGTGGTACCCAGACATTCTGAGTATGTGTTCACTGACAGAACTATTCTCCTCCATTTTGCAGCTATAGAACTTGTTGGAGACTTCATATCTCTCAACTCGGGCATTTTCTTGAAATATTAAGTTCAACTCCTGGAACATCGCATATGCTCCATGACATTCAAAACGTCTTTGAAGTACCGATTCTAAGTCGTAAACCATGGCACACTGAACTATCGAGTAGTCATCAGCTTTGCTCTGCCAGACGTTCATAACGTCCGGAGTTGCTCCTGCAGCGGTTCTTGCACCTAGCGGTGCTTCCAGGACATAATTCTTCTGTGCAGCAATGAGGATAATCCTCAAGTTACGGACCCAGTCCATGTAGTTGCTACCATCATCTTTCAACTTAGCTTTCTCTAAGAACGCATAAAAATTCAAGGGAACGGTAGCACGGGCCATTGATCTAGAACAACATAGACATGCAAATACTACCAGGAGCTATGACAACATAAAGTTCATGACAAAATAAAGTTCAATTAATCATATTACTGAAGAACTCCCACTTAGATAGACATCCCTCTAGTCATCTAAATGATCACGTGATCCATATCAACTAAACCATGTCCGATCATCATGTGAGATGGAGTAGTTTTCAATGGTGAACATCACTATGTTGATCATATCTACTATATGATTCACATTCGACCTTTCGGTCTCAGTGTTCCGAGGCCATATATGCATATGCTAGGCTCGTCAAGTTTAACCCGAGTATTCTGCACATGCAAAACTGGCTTGCACCCGTTGTATGTGAACGTAGAGCTTATCACACCCGATCATCACGTGATGTCTTGGCACGACGAACTGTAGCAACGGTGCATACTCAGGGAGAACACTTATACCTTGAAATTTAGTGAGGGATCATCTTATAATCCTACTGCTGTACTAAGCAAAATAAGATGGATAAAGGATAAACATCACATGCAATCAAAATATGTGACATGATATGGCCATCATCATCTTGTGCCTTTGATGTCCATCTCCAAAGCACCATCATGATCTCCATCGTCACTGGCTTGACACCTTGATCTCCATCGTAGCATCGTTGTCGTCTCGCCAACTATTGCTTCTGCGACAATTGCTACCTCTTAGTGATAAAGTAAACCAATTACGTGGCGATTGCATTTCACACAATAAAGCGACAACCATAAGGCTACTGCAAGTTACCGATAACTTCTACAAAATATGATCATCTCATACAACAATTTATATCTTATCACGTCTTGACCATATCACATCACAACATGCCCTGCAAAAACAAGTTAGACATCCTCTACTTTGTTGTTGCAAGTTTTACGTGGCTGCTACGGGCTTCTAGCAAGAATCATTCTTACATACGCATCAAAACCACAACGATTTTTCATCAAGTGTGTTGTTTTAACCTTCAACAAGGACCGGCCATAGTCAAACTCGATTCAACTAAAGTTGGAGAAACAGACACCCGCCAGCCACTTGTGTGCGAAGCACGTCGGTAGAACCAGTCTCATGAACGCGGTCATGTAATGTCGGTCCAAGCCGCTTCATCCAACAATGCCACCGAATCAAAGTAAGACGTTCGTGATAAGCAGTATGACTATTATCGCCCACAACTCTTTGTGTTCTACTCGTGCATATAACATCTCCGCATAGACCTGGCTCAGATGCCGCTGTTGGGGAACGTAGTAATTCAAAAAAATTCCTATAATCACGCAAGATCTAACTAGGAGATGCATATCAACGAGAGGGGAGAGTGTGTCCACGTACTCTCGTAGGCCGAAAGCGGAAGCGTTATGTAACGCAGTTGATGTAGTCAAACGTCTTCGCGATCCAAATACTGAACATACGACACCTCCGTCTTTAGCACACGTTCAGCACGATGACGTTCCTCGAGCTCTTGATCCAGTTGAGGACGAGGGAGAGTTCCGTCGGCATGACGGCGTGACGAAGGTGATGATGAAGTTACCGACGCAGGGATTCGCCTAAGCACTACGACTATATGACCGAGGTGTTAAACTATGGAGGGGGGCACAGCACACTGCTAAGAGATTGTCTGTTGTCCCTTTGGGGTGCCCCCCGCCTCCGTATATAAAGGGGGGTAGGAGGAGGTGGCCGGCCAAGGTGGGCGCGCCATGGGGGTGCTACCTCTTGAGCATGCATTGGTTTTCCCTTGAAGAGGAAAGGGTGATGTAGCAAAGTAGCGTAAGTATTTCCCTCAGTTTTTTAGAACCAAGGTATCAATCCAGTAGGAGACAACGCACAAGTCACCTAGTACCTGCACAAACAATCAAGAACCTTGCAACCAACGCGATAAAGGGGTTGTCAATCCCTTCACGGTCACTCGCAAAAGTGAGATCTGATAGAGATAGTAAAATAAATATTTTTGGTATTTTTGTTGTATAGATTGGAAAGTAAAGATTGCAAAATAGTAAATGAGATGCGATGTAAATAAAAGAGATGCAATATAATAATAAAGAGACCGGGGGGCCATATGTTTCACTAGTGGCTTCTCTCAAGATAGCATGTATTACGGTGGGTGAATGTAAGTGCATCTAGTGCCACCCCTAGTTGGTTTTGGAGTATTGACGACAAACCTGGTTGAGGGACTAATGTGTTTGTAAGAATTGCAGGATAACACAGGTAGTAGTCCCTCATTGATTTGGTTTACCTACCGGAGATGACCCCTAAAAATGTGTGAAGACATTGAAGCCAATGGTGGTCTGTGAAGAGTTTCACATTGAAGACTATGACATGAGAAGACATCGTATCAAGACTATGGATTGCTAAGACATAGTTGTTTCGTCGTTTTTGTTTCTTCTTTTTGGAGTCATAGGAACCACCGTACTATTAAGTGGGGTCTAAGTGAACAAAGTCAGAGTGATTGAAGTGATGCTCAACGAAATCCTATGGCTTCGAGCGAAGACAATGAGAGCAAATCTTATCCGGAGCTGGATAAGTCAGCTTTACTTGTTGCCCAAGTCAAGCTGCCGTGTGTGTTTGAAATCTAACCTTCAGACACGTGTTAGTTCCTTAGTGGCCCAGGGTCATTTTGGACAAATCAAGTCGGGTTGCCTAGTCGCTATAAATAGCCCACCCCCTACACCATAAATTGGTGGCTGCTAAGAGTTAGTGCATGACTTTTGTCGTTTGAGAGCAACCCACCTCGAAGCCTTTGAGAGAGAAATCCTTGCGAGGACAAAGCCCTAAACACCTAGAGACAAACAGTGTTAGGAATCATTGAAGTCTTTCTGTCTGTGTGATCTGAAGACTTGTTACACTTGAGGACTGTGAATCCTCCAGCCGGTTAGGCGTCGCGTTCTGAGCATCCAAGAGTCATTGTGGATCGCCGGTGAACGAAGTCTGTGAAGGTTTGGAAGTCGACCTTGAAGACTTACCAGAGTGATTGGGCAAGGATTGTGTGTCCTTAGCTCAAGGGGAATAAGGTGAAGGCGCAGTATTCTGAGTTGAATCTTAGCCTCCCTAACCAGATGTACAGTTGTCACAGCAACTGGAACTGGTCCAACAAACACTTGTCCTCACCAAGCAACTGCTTCTATCCTTACCTCTCTCTTTACTTACAGTTTGTCTTCGTGAAGTCATTGCCTACTTGCATGATATGATTGACTTCACTATGTGAAGACAGTTGTTGATTGGTTTCATACTTTCTTCCATCTTGATCCATACTACCCAGCTGCTGATAGTCTTCGTGCTTTCACTGCATTTGCTTACTTGACTATGGCCTGTCTAGTGTAGTCTACCTTCCGCTGCATATCAATAGGTTCATTTCTTCTGTTTGTCTTCAAAGCCCCCGTATTTTGAAGACTTTCATAAAAGTCGCCTATTCACCCTCCTCTAGTCGATAATTAGCACTTTCAATTAGTATCAGAGTAAGGTGCTCCCTTGTTCTGTGTGATTCGATTTAACCACCTGGAGTTTTAGCTATGTCGACTGCAGGGATAATCAAAATCTCCGCTGCGTGCCCTATCTTCGATGGCACTGATTACCCATACTGGAAGAATAAGATGCGCATGCATCTTGAGGCCATTGATGTCGAACCTCTAGTATGTCATCAAGAATGGCGTTTCCAAGGCTGGTGAAGGCCTCACCGCAGCTGATGTCAAGAAGTTCATTCAACTGGATTCCACTGCCAAGAACATCATCTATGGTCATCTGACCAAATGACAGTATGGCTATGTGAGTGCTCTGGAAACTGCAAAGCTAGTCTGGGACTGGCTCTCCAAGGTCAATCAAGGCGTCTCACCCAGAGAGACTCAAGGATCAGTGTTCTTCGCAATCTCTTCAACTGCTTCAAGAGAAATGACAATGAGAATGTTCAGCTGACGTTTGATCGCCTCACTGATATCACAAATGAGCTTCATGCACTCGGCGCCACTAAAATCACCAAGCATGAAATCGTCAAGACACTCTTGAGATCACTCGACAGCTCATTTGACACCTTGGCCCTGATGATTCAAGAACACCCTGACTTCAAGACTCTCGATCCGTCTGACATACTTGAGAGGCTCAACACACATGAATTCCAGCTGTCTGAGAAACGAGACATCTATGGTCCCAACTATGGCCGAGCTCGCGCCTTGAAGGCAAAGGTTGTTTCCTCATCTGAAGAAGAATCTGACTGCAATTCTGAGGATCCTGAAGACATTGGAAAGGAGCTTGCCATGCTCATGAAGAAGTTTCAAAGGTTCACTAGGAAGAAAGGCTCCAGACAGTCTTCAAGATCCAGCTCAAGAAATGATGAAGCTTCCTCCCGTGACTACAAGAAGAGAACATGTCACAAGTGCAAGAAACCTGGTCACTACATCTCTGAATGTAAATCTAAACCTAGCTACAAAACACTTGCTAAAATTGCAACACAGCAATAGACTGCTATGGAACATATTCAAAAATTGTTAGACAAAAAAGCGATGACCTGTTGGACGCGGAAATGACTCGAACTCAATCCTTAATTGAAGACATTAAAAATCTTCATGTTAAGTACGAAGACCTTGAAAGTCGCCATGAATCGCTCTCAACTACTCATGAAAAGCTCTCTTACAATTATCTTCAAAGGAAGCAAGAACTTGAGAACTTGAGAGCGGCTCATGAAGATCTTCAAGAAGAGAATGAGTCACTTCGCGCTCAACAGACCAGTCCCGCTCAGGAAGGATTTGAACCACCATGTCTAAAATGCCTTGAGCGTGATAAGCTAATTCTGTTGCTGGATGTTCTACTGCTACTGCTATCGCAATATCTTCAACTGTCGATGTGGTAACTAACCCCTCTGCTGAGGATTCCACTACTATTGCTGATGAGAATGCCAGGTTGAAGACATTGCTTGAGACAGGAATGTACAAGAGTCTCAAAGGGCATCAGACACTATGTGATGTCCTTAAGAAACAGATTCTGAACCGAAACCCTAGGAAAGAGGGTGTTGGGTTCGACAGGAAAATGAATGTTGATGGTTCTTACTGGAAGCCTGAGCAGTACCCCAAAACCACATGGGTTCCTACAAAGGGACCTTCAGTGGATCCATCTACCTTATCTGGCTTCACTTGTGCTAACCCGATTATCATTGACCTTTGATGCAAACTATAAACTGTTTAAAATTCAGAATGGTGAAGTGTTTGCCAGGTATATTGATACTAACTGCAGGAATGGACCACCTTTGAAGAAGATCTGGGTGCCCAAGAGTTGTCTTGGAAATATTCAGGTGAATGTCATCATGACACCACCTGGGAAGAAGACAAATCCCAGACCAAAGGCTTCATACAGAAAGATGACTCACCAGAGTCGCCCTAACATGAATGTTTTGTAGGGAAACCATACTTAGGCCTATGAATATGAGCGTGTTTCATCAAACCGCCATGTTCATAAGACCAAGAACTACTCTCCTTATTCTTATGAGTTTTATTCACCTCCTGCAAGACTATTTGCTAGGGCCCCAAAGCCAAAGTTCTCAGATGCTGCACTTAGACTCATTGCTTCGAAGCCACCCCTGAAGATGTGGGTGGTTAAGAAAACTTAACTCTCTTTTGTAGGGAAAGGTGTCCAGCCGGAAATCAAAGGCGTCAGATACTATTTCTGGGGACCTAAAACATCTTGTGGGGTGCAAGATAAAATGCCCAAATGGTCTTATTATGTATTTCGTTCCTGAGTCGCTTGCCATGCATCCTATCAGTCCTAACCTGGATCTGAGCTTTCATAATCCACTTGCTCGTCAAATGTTTATCCTTCACAATACTCTTCGTGAAGCCTATCCCCCTAACTGCACTATAGGGTATGACACCAGATGCTTCAGAATGGATTATTGATAGTGGATGCACTAACCACATGACTGGCGATCGAAGTCTTCTCATGGACTCAACCTTACGTCCTTCTGACAAGAGTCATATCACATTTGCTGACACTGGTAAAAGCAAGGTATTGGGTCTAGGTAGAGTTGCAATCTCAAAGGATCAGCACATGGATAAAGTGATGCTTGTTGAATCCCTTGGTTTCAACTTAATGTCTGTCTCAATGCTTTGTGACTTGAACACGATTGTGATATTTGGAAAATATCATTGCCTTGTGCTAATGGAATCTGACAAGTCTCTAGTCTTTGAAGGGTACCGAAAAGGTGATCTGTACATGGTAGATTTCTCAGCAGGACCACAGTTGGCAGTATGTCTTCTAGCAAAAGCTTCAGAGTGTTGGCTCTGGCATCGAAGGCTAGGGCATACTGGCATGAGGAACTTGTACACTCTTGCAAAGAAGAAGCATGTCGTAGGCATCGAGGGCGTCAAGTTCAAAAAGGATCATCTGTGCGGTGCCTGCGAAGCTGGGAAGATGACTAGGGCCAAGCATCCTTCAAGACAATCATGACCACATCACGTCCCTTCGAGCTGCTTCACATGGACCTATTCAGCCCTACTCATTACTCCGCTCTTACTACTACTGCTTGTCTCTATGGCTTCGTTATTGTTGATGATTACTCTAGATATACCTGGGTGCATATAATTCTCTACAAGACTGAAGTGCAGGATGTCTTCAGACGATTCGCCAATCGTGCCATGACAAACTATGGCATCAAGATCAAGCACATAAGAAGTGACAATGGCACAGAGTTCAAGAACACCGTCCTCGACACTTATCTTGATACATTGGGCATCACTCATGAATTCTCAGCTCCATACACACCTCAGCAGAATGGCATCGTGGAGCGCAAGAACAGAACACTCATTGAGATGGCTCGGACGATGCTTGATGAATACAAGACTCAAAGGAAGTTTTGGCCTAAAGCTATTGATACTGCATGCCATGTCATCAACCGTGTTTATCTTCACAAGCTTAGAAAGAAGACATCATATGAACTACTGACTGGTAAGAAGCCAAACGTAAGCTACTTTAGAGTATTTGGTGCAAGGTGCTGGATCAAGGATCCACATCACACTTCAAACTTTGCATCGAAAGCACATGAAGGTTTTATGCTTGGTTACGGGAAGGATTCACACTCCTACAGAGTCTTCAACCTCTTTCACTATAAAGTGGTTGAAACTGTGGATGTGCGGTTCGATGAGACTAACGGCTCGCAAAGAGAGCACCTGCCAAATGTTGTAGATGAAGTTCCACCTAGTGAATCCATCAAGCTTATGGGTACTGGAGGAATCATACCTTCAGAGGCACAGGCTGAAGAGGAACTTATCATTTCTGCACCAAATCAACCTGAAGACTCTGCTCAGCCTGAAGCCAATACTGATGATGAAGACAATGATCAGCAAGAGCAAAGTCTTCGTCCAGTTCATCCTCGTATTGCAAATGAAGTACAGATTGAGAAGATAATTGATAGCATCAATGCACCTGGTCCCCTTACTTGATCAAGAGCAACACGACTAGCAAATTTCTGTGGGCACTTTGCATTTGTCTCTATATCTGAACCCAAGAAAGTTGCTGAAGCCTTCATGGAACTTGAGTGGATTCAAGCTATGCAAGAAGAGCTTCAATAGTTCGAACTGAACAATGTGTGGCAATTGGTCAAGCGTACCAATCCTCGCAAGCACAATATCATAGGTACAAAATGGATCTATCACAGCAAACAAGATGAGCATGGTCAAGTTGTTAGAAACAAGGCTCGTCTCGTTGCTCAAGGATATACTCAAGTTGAAGGAATTGACTTCGAAGAAACATTCGCTCCGGTGGCTAGGCTTGAAGCCATTCGCATTCTGCTAGCCTATGCCAACCATCACAACATCCTCTTGTATCAAATGGATGTGAAGAGTGCTTTTCTCAATGGCAAGATTGAAGAAGAAGTGTATGTTGCACAACCACCTGGCTTTGAAGATCCAAAACATCCTAACATGGTTTACAAGCTCAACAAGGCACTATATGGCCTCAAACAAGCCCCTCGTGCTTGGTATGACACACTCAAAGACTTCCTGAAGAGCAAAGGCTTCAAACCTGGTTCACTGGATCCCACTCTCTTCACGAAGACATACGATGGTGAACTATTTGTGTGCCAAATCTATGTGGATGACATTATCTTCGGCTGCACTGACAAAAGATACAGTGATGAGTTTGGACACATGATGCAAGAACAATATCAGATGTCTATGATGGGTGAGCTGAAGTTCTTCCTTGGTCTTCAAATTCGTCAGCAAAGAAACGACATCTTCATATCTCAAGAGAAATACCTCAAAGACTGCCTGAAGAAGTTTGGAATGCAAGACTGCAAGGGATACACGATGCCAATGCCAACCAAAAGCCATCTGGGCCCTGGCGACAATGGTAAAGAGTTCGATCAAAAGGTATACCGCTCCATGATTGGTTCTTTACTCTACTTATGTGCATCTAGGCCAGATATCATGCTTGCCGTTTGCATGTGTGCCCGATTCCAAGTGGCACCAAAGGAGTCGCATCACTTAGTTGTGAAGCAAATTCTTCGATATTTGGCTTACACCCCAACACTAGGATTATGGTATCCAAAGGGCTCAGAGTTTGATCTAGTTGGATTCTCAGATGCTGATTATGCTGGTGACAAGGTTGATCGCAAGTCTACATTAGGCACATGTCACTTTCTTGGACGATCTCTTGTCTATTGGTCTTCAAAGAAGCAGAACTGTGTATCTCTCTCCACTGCTGAATCTGAATACATTGCTGCTGGATCTTGATGCGCTCAGCTTCTGTGGATGAAGAAAACTCTCAAGGACTATGGCATCCATCTGAAGCATGTGCCACCCTACTGCGATAATGAAAGCACCATCAAGATTGCCAACAACCCAGTTCAGCATTCGAAGACAAAGCACATTCAGATTCGTCATCACTTTCTCAAAGATCATGTCATGAAGGAAGATATTGAAATCATTCACGTCAACACTGAAGAGCAATTGGCAGATATCTTCACAAAGCCCTGATGAGAAAAGGTTTTGCAAGTCGTGGTGTGAGCTAAATATCTTAGAATTCTCAAATGTCCTGTAATTGGACACACATCCTAATGCTTATGCATATGATGACTTAGATGTGCAACACACGAAGTAACATATATCTTCAAACAATGAAGACATACACTCTAAGTGTGAATACATTAATGAGCAAATTGACTTCAGAGCGCCACGATAATTGTGTGTCGTGTCTGGGTCTAATACTTCCTATACTGTGGGTAACACCACCATCAAACTACTGTTTGAAGTGTTTTCATTTGACGTCTCATTTGTATGGTCTTCACATTTGGTTTGTCTTCAACATTGATTCGTCTTCGTGTTTACTTCACAATGTTGATTTGGTATCATATTGGTATATACTTATATTAGTGTTCTGTCCTCTACAGCATTCACTTATAGCTATGTCTTCATGTTCGAATCTTTTGACCTAAGTGAATGTGATCGAACCCTAACCCCCTCTATGCTTCTACCTCAGATTCTATCTATCCAAATCATATGCATTCTATTGAATCTATCGATTGTCTTCTCCAAGTCCTTGTCACCAGAAGACACAGAGACAAAATTGAATCTGTTTTAATGCTATATCTCTTTTGCCTGAAAACCGAAGAAGCGGGAACAACCACCCGACAATCCAGGCGTGCGTGGGAACATGGAACAACTTCCAATGTGTTGAATGTTCGCCACGTGTCCCTCATATGTGAAGTGCCAGGGGCACCTGCATAATATCACTGTGTTGTCCCTGTCCCTATAAATATACACCACACCGCGGTCATTATCCCTTCTTCCACCTCTCCACAAACCCTAGAGCCACTGCTAGCTCTCGACGATGCCGGCGACGAAGCGCTTAGCTGCCGCGACCTCACCGACGCTGTCATCACGTCGGCCGCGGACCTCGTCTCCTCCGCCGTCGCCGTGGGTGTCTTCCGTCACCAAGTTAGGGCACGGAAGATTGAAATGCTCGACTTCCTCTCTACTCCGTCTAGCAGTTCTTCGTGTGGTAAATAAAACCTCCTTTTACTGTCTTTTTGATCCGATAGATTCATCCTTTTCAACCACAAGTGGTTTCTGTCCCTACAAATTTGGATCTATCATGTTCTGCATCTCATAACATGCCTAGTATATTCACTTATGCTTCACACACAATTAGATTCCTCACTTGTACTTATTCTTGGATTCGTACAAATCTGGAACCAACTCTTATCATATAAGTGAATGTCTTCGCGCTATGAGGTCAATGTCTTCAAACTGATTTATCTTCAAAATCTTCTGAGAATGCATATGACCTCTTCCCCTTCCCTCGCATATCTAATGCTATCACATGTACATGTCCATGGGAGAATCCCTTGGTTCTCATAGTCTCCATTCATTTGCAGAGTTCTTACAGCATCACATCAATTCTCCCGAATCCAGTTCCTGTCTGACCAGCAGACTGAAGCCTTTGCAAGTTCAGAAGCCATTCAGTCTGAACTTCATGGCAATAGAGAAGTCAGCAAGAAAGGGCGGCAGACAGCACCGTGGGAACACAACTAAGGACCTGCCACCAGATCTCTATGAACTATACAAGTCAGATCCTAAAGAGACCTATGGGGAACGCAAGAATCAAATCCAATGGATTCAAAGATATTGGGCAGAGGAATGGTTCAAGTACAAATTTTTCACTGAGGAATATGCTGAAAAGAATGCCATCAAGGGCCCCTGGGGAGATATTGTATACAAAGGTCTTCAGCCCAAGTCCAAGTCCGAAGCCATTGCTCAAGGCTTCTACCCTTGCATGGTCCATGGACCTCAGCCTGCTAATGCCGACCCATCCAGTCTGCTTTGGTGTCGTGAAGACAATCTCTTCAAGCGCAACTTCTAGTTTGCCAAAGAGTCAGCAAAGAAAAACAAGAAGGACCTTGGACTCGACTTCAACCCTGGTCCATCTGCTCCTCGGGCTAATGGCACTCGTGATGCCAAACCCAATATCATCGGGCCTTACTACAATCTCGACGGTCTCCTCACGCACATTTCTGTTCAGGGGGCAGCCGTGGAGCACTCTGCAGACGAAGCTGGTTCTGATGAAGCGCCTGCTCCTCCAAAGCCTCAGAAGCAAAAGAAACCAAAGGCTTCAAAGCCCTCCACTGCACCAAAAGCTTCGCGTGCGAAGCCTCTGGCCACTGCACCTCCTGAGGCCAGTGTGCAGTTTGAAAATCTCTCTCGCATCTCTAGGACTGAGAAGAAGAAGAAGCCCATCCAGATTTCCGGTCAAGCACTGACCCCAGCTGCTGTTCTGAGGAACGAAAATGAAGCCATTGATCTGTCAAGTGACGACAATCTTGGCGATGATGCTCTTGAGATGTTGATAAAGAGCAAGGAAGAGGCGGAGATCTTCAATGATCTACCCCTGTTTGATGTGGATATCTTGAACAACTTCATTGATGAATGGTTTGAAAACCCCAGCATCAACCTCGATGACCTTGAGCTTCGAATTGGCATCAGTGTCTCTTTCCACAGTGCCATTGCTACTGAGTTGGCTCTGGCTCAGAAGATTGTTGAATTGAAGAACAAGATTGATTATGAGAAAGCTCAGTTCAAGAAGAATATGGAAAACCTCAGTGTGGCTGATGTTCAAAGCTTCAAGCAGACGCTGCATGAGCTCAAGGAGCAGTTCCACCAGAAACACCAGGAAGCAAAAGGTTCAAGAGAGAGAATGAAGTACTTTGTTGAGAAAATTGTTCAAGCTCACAATGAAGAAGAAAAGCGCAAGGCTCTGGGGCGCCCTGGCATCCATCCCAGAATGGCTGCCAAGAAGAAGAAGAAGCCTGCTGTGGCCCAAGTTGAAGCATCAAGGCAGGAAGAACCTCGCATTGTCTTCCTCGCTAGCATGACAGGCATGAAGCCTAAGGTCCCCACAGCTGCTTCAGAACTCAAGAAAACAAGGGCAGCTGAAGCCGAAGCCCGAAAGTGCAAGACCAGGAACACCACTAACGATGCTCCACCGACCAAGAAGAGAAAGACAAAGAAGAAAGATCGGGCTGCTCCCACAGAGCACCTTGTCGTCGAGCCAATCTCAGTTGCTCGTCCTACGTCTGAACACCGTGAGCGTTAGTTAATAGTTCATGAGCCTGCTTCCACAGAGGCTCTTGAAGCTGAAGACATTCCAGCTCCTGAAGCTGAAGACATTGGTCATCACGACAATATAGAAGACGATGAAGTCCTTCCTCAGATTGAGCACCAAATGGTATCATCACCTGTTCTGACGAACAACGAGCTCATCAGCATTGGTCGTCCTCTGACGCCAATTGCTCAGGATGATTCATGGGCTGATCGCCCTCAAGACTCCCCACGTCAAGAATCCCCAAGTACCCCCCACCTCAAGCCACCACTCCGGTGCCTGAAGATGATGAGTTTGTGGTCCAGCTGACTCCCTCTCCAAAGGCATCGCTCACACTCCGCAGGCTTCGCAATGGACCAAGGCCACAAGTCACTCTATCGAGCGTTCCAGAAGGATAAGAGCAACATAACTAAGTGGCACGACAAGTGTTCCCTGACGCCACTCCAACTATGAACGTCTCTGAGTCCGAAGCAAATGCTACTGAAGACATTCCGGCTGCATCAGTCGATGATCAACAAGAACCACCAGAACCACGTCAAGAAGAAGAGCGAGTTGCCACACCCCCTACCAACCAAGAAATTGTTCTCAAGGAGAACGAGTCTGTGCCCGACCCTCCATCTACTCAAGTGGAGGTTGAAAACACTAAGGCGGCCACTCACAACACTACTGAAGCCAATGACGTTGTCATGGCTGAAGCTAATGTGGCACCTGAAGCGAATACGGTGCCTGAAGTCAATGCTGCACCTGAAGCAAATTTGCAGCTCAAAGTCAATGCCTCTGCTCCTGTACCACCTCCAAGGCCTCACACCATTGAGCAAGCATACGATTGTGGTCAGCTTTTCACCGTTCGCTGGTCCATTCTGGTTCCTCCGCCTGCTCCCGGACCTCAATTTGATTATCATGTGGAGCACAGGCCTCAGGTCCAGAAGCCAAAGCCAAGGCTGCCAAGGTTTCCAGGTACTGCAACTTCACCAGGATCATTTAATGTGAATGGCTTCATAGCACACAACACCTTCTTTGATAGCGCCAAGAACCCATACTCCAAGCCAAGAATATCATCTGATAGGTTTTGGAGTTATCAGCAGCACAGTTACTATTCATGCATACTATACAATCAGGGGCGCATTTTTCCTCATATGCGTCTAGACTGTGAATCCATTGCTAGCCTTCCCTGCCTGGAAGAAGCCCTTGACTGCTTCAGAGATGCTGGCCTTCTATACTTTGTGACCGATAAAGAGCATTGAATGAAGAGCTTCTGCTGCAATTCTATGCAACTCTCCACATTTGCGGTTACTACAGGGATCCGAAGACTTGGGTCCTTGAGTGGATGACAGGCAATGTACACCATGAAGCCAAAGCCCAAGATATAATTGAGCTTACTGCCATGCCCACTCCTGGTGAACACTATGAACTAGGTTGTCAGCTGCACCATAATGCTTTGGAGAGCATCTTCCAGAAGCCTGAGCCCAACATGAGCCAAATGCTGAGCATGATGAAGCCACTGCCCCAAGACGCTGAATATCCAAAGGAGTTCTTTGTTGAAGACCTAGAGTATCTGCCCCACACTATTTATCATATTATCAGGCGAACTCTCTGGCTTGTCAAAGGACATTCTCCTGCCGCGAAGCTTGAAGGAGCAATGAAGACATTGGTTTTCTATATCTTCAATGGCATCAGCTTCAATGCTCAAGACTTCTTCTCAGGCAATTGGCTGCATCTGGCTCCGATATATTTGGTCTGAAGTTCTATGCTCCATGGGTAATGCGCCTCATCAAGCTTCACTTTGCTATAAACTATCAGCCCTCTGCGCGCAATCATCTCATATTCTTGCCAGAGGTTGATCTGTCTATCGAAGCCATGTACCCAGAGCCTGCCAAGGAGCCAATTTATCTTCACAACATCGATCGTCAAAGTTTCACTCAACCCATTGTAGGAGTTCTTGCTGCAACTCGTGTTTATCCTTTGGCTGGAAATACACGTGCACCTTGTGCCCATACTGAAGCCACTGAAAGCACAATTGCCCAGAGGCCTCAGAAGTGATCTCGTGTTCTCAATGACCGAGAGCTTCTCGTCACCCTGCATCAAAAACAGGATAAGCATCATGACTGGCTCAAGCGTCAGATGCAGAGCCTCTTGGTGGATGTTAATCACATTCGCAACCTTGCCACCAAGAATGCATTTGTCACTCATGAAACCTGTCGGCGGTCGTGGAAGAGTCTGACTTTGTTGAGCTCTGAAGATGATCTTCAACAGGATGGCTTCACAGAGAGATTCAAGTTTGATTCCACTCCTCCCCGGAACGCTCACTTGTGTTGGACTCCCTCACTCGAAGACTCTAACTACTCATCCTCAGCGGCAACTGTCAATGTTAGACTCATTGATGACGAAGATGATGCTACTTCACCAACTACAGCTTCGCCCCAAATCGACACCGCACCAAGTTCTTCTGCACCACCATACCTCAATGTCGACCCTGCTGCTTCGCCTACTCCTCATGGGAACGAGTAGAAAGCACTATGTCTTCAAACCTTTTTGGTACTCACTGACAAAAGGGGGAGAAGCGTATGAGTTGATAGTCTTCAAGCGGGTTCATAAGGGTGGTTGCTATACTTTTTCCAAGTGCTTACAACTCTCGCTTTCGATACATTTGGTTCTTTTGAGTTGTAACACTTAAACTTGATGGTCGTCTGCTACTTTTTTGTCAACTATGTGACGCGATGATAAATTCCGCATGTGCAACTATAAATTCGGCACGGAGTCATTTTGCAGACGTCCATGTATCATTATGCATGTCATTATCTTTGTTATATCTTTTCATGCATGATGAATTATCTTCATAAGTTGAAGAGGATCTCCACAAATACAACCTGCCATGTGCATTTGCATTCAAACGCAAAATACTTATATATGCACATCTTCAGGGGGAGCCTTTTGCTACTTATGAAGACAATACCTAATCCTTTACAATTTCACATACTTTTATCTCCGTTGAAAACTTCAACCAGTTTGTCATCAATCACCAAAAAGGGGGAGATTGTAAGTGCATCTAGTGCCACCCTGAAAGTGCTAGTGATCGACTATAGGGGGGGGCTGAAAAGGCGATTTTTATGAAAGTCTTCAAAACATAGAAGTTTTGAAGACAAACGATAGAATTAAACCTATTACCATGCAGTGGAAGGTAGACTACACTAAGCAGGCCATAGTCAGGTATTCAATGAAATAAAACCACAAAGACTAATAGCAGCTAGGCAGTATAGATCAGGATGGAAGATAGTATGAAGCCAATCAGAACAAGCAATCACACAGTGAAGACAAATAGATAATGCAAACAGGCAATGACTTCACAGGGACCAATCTGCAAATAAAGAGATGGGAAGGATAGAACCAGTAGCTCGTTGAAGACAATGATTTGTTGGACCAGTTCCAGTTGCTGTGACAACTGTACGTCTGGTTAGGGAGGCTGAGATTTAACTCAGAAGACCGCGTCTTCACCTTATTCCCCTTGAGATAAGGACACCCAGTACTCGCCCAATCACTCTGGTAAGTCTTCAAGGTAGACTTCCAAACCTTCACAGACTTCGTTCACCGGTGATCCACAATGACTCTTGGATGCTCAGAACGCGATGCGTAACCGACAGGAGGATACACAGTCCTCAAGTGTAATAAGTCTTCAGATCACACAGACAGGAAGACTTCAGTGATGCCTAACACTCTTTGGCTCTGGGTGTTTAGGGCTTTGTCCTCGTAAGGAATTCTCTCTCAAAGGCTTCAAGGTGGGTTGCTCTCAAACGACAAAAGCCGTACACTAACTCTGAGCAGCCAACCATTTATGGTTGTAGGGGGTGTGCTATTTATAGCCACTAGGCAACCCGACCTGATTTGTCCGAAATGACCCTGGGTCACTAAGGAACTGACACGTGTTCCAACGGTCAGATTTCAAACACACACGACAACTTTACTTGGGCTACAAGCAAAGCTGACTTATCCAACTCTGGATAAGATTTGCTCTCATTGTCTTCGCTCGAAGACATAGGATTTTGGTTAAGCATCACTTCAGTCATTCTGACTGGTTCACTTGGAAGCCACTTAACTGTACGGTGGTTCCTATGACTCAACAAAGGCGAAAAAGAACGACGAAACAACTAAGTCTTCGCGCTCCATAGTCTTCACGCGATGTCTTCTCTTGTCATAGTCTTCAATGTGAATGTCTTCACATACCACCTTTGACTTCAATGTCTTCATACATTTTTAGGGGTTATTTCTGGTAGGAAAACCGAATCAATGAGGGACTTCTACCTGTGTTATCCTGCAATTCTCACAAACACATTAGTCCCTCAACTAGGTTTGTCATCAACACTCCAAAACCAACTAGGGGTGGCACTAGATGCACTTACAATCTCCCCCTTTTTGGTGATTGATGACAAAGTGGTTGAAGTTTTCAACGGGGAATAAAATATGTGAAATTGTAAAGGATATGGTATTGTCTTGATAAGTGGCAAAGGCTCCCCTGAAGATGTGCATATAAGTAATTTGCTTTTGGAATGCAAATGCACATGGCATGTTGTACTTGTGGAGATCCTCTTCAACTTATGATGACAATTCATCATGCATGATTTGATATAACAAAGATAATGACATGCATAATGAGAAATGAACGTCTGCAAAATGACCTAAGTGCGGAAGTTATCATCGCACATGCGGAATTTATCATCGCATCACAAAATAGCAAATAAGTAGCAGACGACCATCGAGTTGAAGTGTTAAAAATCAAAGAAACAAATGTATCAAAAAGCGAGAGTTGTAAACACTTGGCAAAAAGTAGCAAAAAGTAAAGCAACCACCCATATGGACCCGCTTGAAGACTATCAACTCATATGCTTCTCCCCCTTTTGTCAGTAAGGACCAAAAAGGTTTGAAGACATAGAGCACCTACCCGTTCCCATGAGGTGCAGGCGAAGTAGCAGGGTCGTCGTTGAAGTTCGGTGGTGCAGAAGAACTTGGTGCAGTGTCGACACACGCTAAAGTTGGAGGAGGTGAAGTGGCATCATCTTGGTCATCGATGACTCTGGCATTCACTGTCGCAGCTGAAGATGAATAGTCGGAGTCTTCAAGTGAGGGAGACCGACGCAAGTGAGCATTCCTTGGAGGAGTTGAGTCAAACTTGAATCTTTCGGTGAAGCCATCGTCTTGCAGATCAGCTTCAGCACTAAGCAATGTCAAACTTTTCCAAGACCTCCGACAGGTTTCATGAGTAACAAAGGCATTCTTGGTGGCAAGATTGTGAATGCGATTGACATCCACCAAGAGGCTTTGCATCTGACGCTTAAGCCAGTTGTGATGCTTGTCCTGTTTCTGGTGTAGCGCGACGAGAAGCTCTCGGTCATTGAAAACACGAGATCGCTTCCGAGGCCTTTGGGCAATGGTGCTTCTAGTGGCGTCAGTTTGAGCGCGAGGGGCACGTGTATTTCCAGCCAAGGGATAAACACGAGAGACTGCCTGAACTCCTTCAATGGGCTGGGTGAAGCTTTGACGATCAGCATTGTGAAGACAAATGGGATCCTTAGCAGGCTCTGGGTAAATAGCTTCAACAGACAGATCAACCTCTGGCAAGAATATGAGATGATTGCGCGCAGACGGCTGATAGTTGAAGGCAGAGTGCAGCTTGATAAGACGCATTACCCATGGAGCATAGAACTTCAGACCAAAAACGTCGGAGCCAGATGCAGCCAACTGCCTGATGAAGAAGTCTTGAGCATTGAAGCTAATGCCATTGAAGATATAGAAAACAAAAGTCTTCATTGCTCCTTCAAGCTTCACTGTAGATGAATGTCCTTTGATAGGCCATAGAGTTTTTCTGATGATATGGCAAACGGTGCAAGGCAGATACTCT
Organism: Triticum urartu; assembly: GCF_003073215.2. NCBI lineage: Eukaryota > Viridiplantae > Streptophyta > Magnoliopsida > Poales > Poaceae > Triticum > Triticum urartu. The sequence continues at coordinate 309,418,672 of NC_053026.1, forward strand.
AGGTCTTCAACAAAGAACTCAGATGGGTAGTCAGCGTCGTGAGGCAAAGGCTTCATCATGCTCAACATTTGGCTCATGTTGGGTTCTGGCTTCTGGAAAATGCTCTCCAAAGCATTCTGGTGTTGTTGATAGCCTGGTTCATAGTATTCACTGGGAGTGGGCAGGCCTGTGAGCTCAATGATATCAAGAGCTTTGGCTTCATGATGGACATTGCCTGTCATCCACTCAAGGACCCAAGTCTTTGGATCCCTGTTGTAGCCTCGAATGTGAAGAGTTGCATAGAAGTGTAACAGAAGATCTTCATTCCAGTGTTCCTTGTCTGTGACAAATTGCAGGAGTCCAGCGTCTCTGAAGCAATCCAACGCTTCTTCTAGACAGGGCAGGCCAGCTAGAGCTTCAGTGTCAAGATGCATATGGGGAAATATGCGCCCTTGATTGTATAAGACGCAAGAATAGTAGCTGCGTTGCTGATAGCTCCAGAACCGATCCGATGAAATGCGAGGTTTGGTGTAAGGGTTCTTGGCGCTATTGAAGAAGGTGTTATGTGCTACGAATCCATTCACATTGAAGAACCCAGGTGAAGTTGCAGTGCCTGAGAATCTTAGAAGTCTTGGCTTGGGCTTCTGGACTTGAGGTCTGTGCTCGACATGATAGTCAAATTGTGGACCTGCAGCAGGTCGAGGAACCAGAATGGGCCAGCGGACCATAACAGGCTAACCACGATCAAATGCCAGCTCAACAGTATGAGGTCTTGGACGGGGTACAGGAGCATTGGCATTTTCGTTGACATGGGCTGCAAGGGGCACATGAGCTTCAGGAGGAATGAGTACATCTAGTGCAGCATTGGCTTCAGGGGGCACATTTGCTTCAGGTGGTTGCACTTCTGGCACCACATTAGCTTCAGGCTCCACATTGGCTTCAGCCATGACAACGCCATTGGCTTCAGTGTTGATGTTGGTGGCTGCCTCAGTATTGGTAACCTCCACTTCAGGAGCTGGAGGGTCGGACACATTCTCCGCGAGAACAACTTCAGGAAAGGTTGGTGGTGTAGCAACTCTTTCTTTATCACGTGGTTCTTCTTCTTCATCGGCTGATGTAGCCGGAATATCTTCAGCCGTTTTGGCTTCAGACTCAGAGACGTTCACAGTTGGAGTGACTTGGGGCCTTGATCCTTTGCGAAGCCTATGGAACGCTGGTGACGCCTATGGAGATGGAGTTGACTGGGCCTCAGAGTCATCGTCATCTTGTGGTTGGGGAGCACCTGGGGTCTCTTGTTATTGTGGGTGATCAGCCCACGATGCATCCTGAGCAGTTGGCGTCAGAGGACGACTGTAACATCCCAAAATTCTAAATTTTGGAATGTTATAATAAATAGATATATTTGATTGATTGTTTGATTGATTGTGTGAAATTGAGTGAATTCGAAACTTTTTGAAAGTTAAATGAGAGGGAATAAAAGGACTTTCCCAAACTTTCATATTTGCTTTCTGATCTCCATGAATTCAAATTCTTTTCAAATACAAAACCCTTGAGCGAGGATGATATGACTTCTTCCGTTTAAATTAAATGAAAGGGTATTTGAAAATAATTGAATTTCATTTGGAAATATTTCAATTCATAAACTTCATGCAGCTCAATGATCTTCATGAGAGAAGATAATATGACTTCTTCAAATTATATGAAATATGAGTTGTGAGTTTCAAATGATCAAATTCAAAGTCTTTTTGGAATTATTTTTCAATTTGGAGTTATTTGGATTTTATTCAAATCATTTTTCTCCAAAAATAAAATACATGGAAAATAGGGTAACATGATTCCCTACAACAGAAAATTGGAGAGAAATAAATTTGAAATCATTTTGATATTTTTAAAATGTTTTTTTGGATCTTATTAGAGCAGGAGCACTGTTGGAATTATTAGAATTTGTGTGTATCTTCTTTAATTCTAGAAAAATGTTCATCTCATAGAAAATCTTTTTCTAAAAATTTTGATATATAATATGCCTATATAAAACTTTTATTTTATTTTTCTTATTCGGTTTTCCTTCTATTTCTATAAAAAAAACTGTACATGCGGCCCATATTTATTTATTGCCTACATGCGCAATATAGTAGCTTCTGGCGCCTCATTGTTTTTCGTTTCTCTCTTAAATAGGCCAGGCCCAGCCAGCCTTTTCATTTTTTTTTATTTTTTTTCATAGGCCGAATTTTGTAAAAAAAAAAACCGCAGCCGCAGCGTGCGCGTGTGGCCAGCCGAAGGCCTTTAGGCCCATGCGATGCGAGCGTCTCTTTTCATCTTTGTTTTGTATATTTTCGTCTATGTTTAGTCTCACATTGCCTAGCCTTTGACCCCTAAGCCTCTTTTCCACCAATAAATATAGATCCATAGAGCCTCCAAAAATCATTCGATTCGAGTTAAATAAATATTTTGGTTTGACTAGATTCATTTAAGAAAAATATTTTTCTTCTCTCCGGCGCGACTTCTGGAAGTTGTCTCCTCTCTCCAAAGTTGTCTTTTCTTTGCCTTATAAAGGTATCTTTCTTTGTTTTTTCTTCTTCTTCTTCTTATACTTCCGTAGTTTATTATTTTTAGACTAATACGATAGAATAATTAGATTATCAATTAGTCTACGTATTTATACGTTAGACCTTAACCGTAGCTATTTTTTCTTTCGTAAAACAGCTTGGCCCTGATTTTTCAAATAGCCATAACTTTTCACTCGTTTATCGAAATTAGATGAAACCAGCGCCTATAGCTTCGTCTTGTTTTCACCTATCCAGTGAACCTGTCACATCAACTTTTTGAAATTTTCAAATTTCGAATTTTGTTCAGATTCATATTCAAACTTCTTTTGAACATAACTTGAGTTTCGTAACTCCGATTTAGTTGATTCTTTTTTGCAAATCGAAGCTCTTGACCTAAACGTTCTGATAAGGCCAAATTCACTTAATTTTGGTACTGTTAGAAATTGTTTTATGTTGCAAGAGTTATTTGCTTGATTTTGACGTTTTCCGAATTGTTTTCTTTGTTCTCTCCGATCTTTGAGTGATTCCTTATGTGTGGTTACTATTGCTTGCTTACGATAGATTGACCAGAGTGAGACGAGTAGATCTATCAAGAGTTTTGAGTGCGAATCATCTTCATCAACATTGCAGGCAAGTTCACACTTTGATCATATCCCTTTCATACCCAGTTTTTATGCATTAGTTTCACCCTCAAACATTGCATGAGTAGGATTGATAACACGTGGGGATTGGGAAGTAGTTGATGAGGTAGGAACCTATTGCCCTGCATTCAAACCTTGGGAGTTACTATTACGTTATGCTTATATTGCCATGCTATGCTCATAGACGTGGATTGGGTTTGAGAGTATTTCATGACAGATGTGAGATTGTTAATTAATGGTTTACTTAAGGTGGCAACTTTAACACACATCTGGGTGGATTGAGGCACCTGGGTATTCCGGCGATTGCCTGTCTAGGCACCTGGGTATTCCAGGATTGCCTGTTTTTTTATGGACCGCCACCCAGGCTCAAAGGGATCATGAGATTATTCATACTAGAAACTTCTGTGTGCAGCCACAAGCTATTATGGGCTCTAGCATAGTTGATTAAGTCGTGTGAACTCTTACAGTGGTAGACTAGCAGATGTAGGGGTTGTAGGTGGTACGGTCTACCCATCGTAAGGTGCAAACGCTTCTGAAAGACTATGTCTCGGTCATCCGTTTCTCAAACACCATGTAGTGCGAGAAATCCAACGGAGGAGATCGAGTCTTGTGGGGAAAAGTGCGCAAACCTCTGCAGAGTACAAACTAATCATGATTAGCCGTGTCCCCGGTTATGGACATCTTGAGTATCTAGTACTTGGATTATCATGTGAATCTCATCATGTGACTTCAAATAATTTTGTTGGGTTTAATGATGTTACTTAATTGGGATTGATAATGCTGTCAACCATTCTCAATGATTAACAACCACCATGATAGTTAAATAAAATTTATTCCTTTGTAGTAGGGAAAAATTGGCTTTTCGCAAAAACCTTATAACCATAGAGCTTTTCCACCAGCCAAATATGCATGTAGTGATAGCCTTTATTCATCATTCTCTATGGTGTGAATTTGCCAGTACATTCAATGTACTGACCCTTTGTGGCTACAACGTCTCATGTTGCAGGAATCTTACGACGAGTAAGTGATACGTTAGGGTTACTATTTCTACACTCAACTTTGCCGTTGGTATTGATGGGAATCCACAACCTTGTTACTTCCGCTATTTGGATTGAGGTAATAGTATTTACGTTACTTTTTACATGTGATTTACCTCTGTTATAAATCCTCGAGTATTGTGTGTGTCAGCATACCGATCCAGGGATGACACTTAAGAACAGAGACTTGACCGTCTGAGGTCGGGTCGCTACAAGATGGTATCAGAGCACATGTTGACTGTAGGACGTGACCCCTAGAAATTGGCAAGCCCATAGGAAATATTTTCTCTACAAATTTCTTTTCAAAAGGATCTTTTACCTCTCTTCTCTTCTGAGCTTATTCAAATATTCCCTTTTAGTTGAGACCAAATACCCTTTCCTCCTTTTTTGACCACACGAAGATTCAACTGATGAGACCACTCCAAGAAGTACAAGATATCAGACAACCAAGATCATTTCAAAATGAAGAGGATTTTATCGTGCATTATAATAATGGAAACTGCAATGGTTGAAGACTCCGAAGACTAGGAGAATTTGAAGGCCCTGTAGAATTTCTAGATTTCTATGACCTAGGAAGGCTACCCTATTGGAATTTTTCAGACTATGGAAGCCATCAATACCTGAGATCAAGGTGTATCGGAGAAAGACCGAACATGGGAGCATGAGAACTCAAAGTTTTGTCAAGAAAACCCTAAGGCAGGAGATATCAATTATGGAATGATAGCTCATGGAAATGGCAAGAGCAGAAACACGGCTATCCAAGATTTTAACGCCCGCTTATGCTATTGCCACCATGCTAAGTTAAGCATGCATTCCGTTGGAAGGATTGGTTGACAAAGGGCTAATGGAACACCTAATCAGCAAAAGATGAAGTTTTAAACTTAGCTGGTGTATCACCAAGATTTGGAGTAATACATCAAGAAGTTTAGGGTTGATCTGCAGGAAGCCGTATTTGACAAGAAAGCAGTTCGTGAAGAACATGGGACCCAGAAGCTGAAAGTAGCCAAGATGGAGGAGCAAAACATCGAGATACCAGAGATTCGTCAGGTATTGAAGGACAGTAGGACCATGGTTCATGCGAAGGATGTTGAAACCAAAAGTTTGGAACGCAACTCCAGAATATTAAAGGACGTCACGAGAGGCTTCGCGTCAATAGAGTTGATCTGGCAAAAGAACTTGAGAAAGACAAGCATGATCGGAAGAAGCCATTGGAGGCATGAACAAGGCTTGAAGAGTTTGGAGACGTTGAAGATTTATTGACCTTTAGAAGACCAAACCCCTGTTATATACCTACGTTAGGATGCGACGTTTGTGAGCTGTCATTTGTTTGATGTTTTTCCGACAGCCACAGATAAAATCTGTCATTTCAAAACCATTGTTTGTATTGTGCATCCCTCTCCCTCTCTCTCATCTCACCCCAAAACCCTTGGACCCAATAGAGGATGAATGGAGATGAGCTTGTATTTTCTAGACCGATGAGTCAATTGGAGACAGACCGATGGATTCAGAACATGGAGGATCACATGGAGAATAACCCTATAGTTGGAAAGGATATGACCCAACATGCTTTTTAGTTCTTTGAAAGAGGTGCTGCTACTTGGTGGAGGATGTACCAAACCATGATTGGATGGCAAGGAGTAACCACTTGGAAAGAATTTAAGTTGACTCTACAAAGATCTCATCTTGTGTCCCAGAAGTTGAAGCCTTATGGAAAGGATATGAAGAAACCTTGTGCATGCAAGATTTGTGGAGAAATAGGACGCACCCATAAAGAACACAAGGATGAATGCCCTAATTGTGAAGAAAGTCACCCAGCTGAATAATGCCCAACTAGGCAGATTACTTGTTTCTTGTGTGAAGGGACTACCCACTACCCTTCTCAGTATCACATTTACCCTATGGTACAAAGAACTATCTAGCAGAAAAAATAAGTAAAGAAAGGAGCCCTTATGGAAAGTTTAGAAGAACCCGTGATGAAGGAAGATGTGGAGGACACACCTAAAGAGGACCCGAGTAAACCCTGCACTAAGTCTTGCTATTCATGTGGAGAAGAAGGACACATCTCCCAAAATTGTTTGAATGGGGATCTAGTAGAATTCCCGAAGGAGGAAGTAGAGTATGACCCACAAGAAATAGAATCCATGATTGGAACGGAAAAGTCCAGGAAGAGAAGTAGATTGGATTCCAGGAAGGACCTGAGTCATATTACCTGTTACAGGTGCAAGGAGTCAGGGCACTACCTCAACAGTTGCCCAAAAAAAGGAAACCTCGATACTTGTCAGAAGTAATATGTTCTAGTTGTAATGGAGCATGGCACTTTGCCAGAGAATGCCCTAAAGAGAACGAAACTTGTGCTAGATAGTTGAGTTTGCAACAAAAGAAATGGAGTAGTAGAAGTGAGAACATTTTCTTTTATATTGGCGGTGTTGAGTTGAGACATGTAATGGAAAAGCGAGAGATTGTAATCAATTGAGAGTGAATAAAGTTAACATTGTTGGTACTGATATGGATTTTGTGAGTTGTTACTCTATGAAGAAGAATTTTGGCCATTTTGAGGATGTGAGAAATATGGTCTATGGAAGATTTGTGCATTTTAAGGGTGGTAGTACCCTGTAAGAACCCTTGACCCCTGGAAAAGATAAGGATACTCCACTGAGTGGATTTCGGATAAAATGAATACGAGTTTTGTCTCGATATGTGTGATGCCCCAAGAGTATGTGGGATGAAGTTGGAGACCGTCAGTTGTTGGACCAAATGTGATCAAGGAGTCAGAAGAGAATGTTAAGTTGATTCGAGATAGACTGAAGGTAGCTCAGTCCAGGCAGAAGAGTTATGCAGACTCAAAAACGCAAGGAGGTAGTCTATGAAATTGGAGACAGAGCATGTCTCCGTGTGCCCCCTCTGCGAGGAGTTAAACGAATTGGAGTTAAGGGAAAGTTAGCCACGAGATTTGTAGGACCATACTGAGTTTTGGAGCGTACGGGAGAAGTGACCAACAAGTTGGAGTCACCCGAAGGACTGTCAGGAGTTCATGATGTGTTTCACGTTTTCCAGTTGAAGAAGTGCCATGCAGAGATGGCCAATATTCCCCTGTAAGGACGCTTGACCCTAGAAATGATAATGATGTTCCATGAAGTGGAATATGGACTTCATAAGTATAAGTTTTTAACTCGGTATGTGGGATATCCCATGAGGATGAAGAGATGAATTACTATTGGATATAAAGGAGGTATGATGTTGGAAATATGGCTCAAGGGAAATTCCATGATGAGTCTGAGTAATCATGTCCTAGTTTGGTGCCAATAGAAGGAAGGAAGACAATACAATTGGATGGATTTAAGAATACTAGGAAGTTGGAAGTTGGAATAATGATCAGTTGCCCGATGATAAGTTCAAGGACTACAAGTGATGAGATGGGCCATAACCCACATGCCCTAGGACCTGCCAAGAAGCAAGCACATTCTTGCTGAAGGAAAAACCCTGGAGGAAGATACGACGTTTATCGGCAGACAATTTTATAGGAGTAACGCAAAACCTGAGAGTTGTGAAGGAACGATAGATGTTTGTTTGGCTTGCAGAATCAATGGATTATTCCGAACGCAGTTCATGGACAAGAGGAATTCTGCAATGCTTGTGAGGATGACCAAGTGTTAGTATGCGAGATTCGCTAAACTGTATATATGGTAATGATTTGGGTGCGGGATGGATTGATCACCATACCGACTTACTCTTATTATTCGCCTTGCTATATGGGATGGTAAATCTGAGTGACTTACCTATAGTAGAGAGACGACGGTATTAAACCTTGTTTGAACCTTAGAATGGTATATGTATTTTTCCCTTGTACAAGGCAGTTTTTGCCAACCGTAGGTTATACGGTGAGGATCAACCAGACCCATTTCCTGCATGAGAAACCATAAATGGTTGACCACCATGAGATATCGATAGTTGTTTAGTATTGGCGCCAGACCCATCAGCTAAGAAGACCAGTCATGGAAGAACCTTAGCAAGATGAAAGGACAGAAAAATTGTGGTAAAGGTTATGCCACTATCGGAAGAGCCCGGATAAGGAATTATCCTGAAGATCTAAGAAGACCGACACTGTTAACAATATGGATGAAGTATATGAGTTTCGAGGGAACCGTAACCATGCTTTTAAGGGAGGTAGCACCACAGACCCCTGTGATGATCGATGGATTTTGAGGAGACCCCCAAACCCTAACTTTTTCTTTCTAGCCTCTCCGAATCTCGAGGACGAGATTTGTTTTAAGGGTGGTAGGTTTGTAACATCCCAAAATTCTAAATTTTGGAATGTTATAATAAATAGATAGATTTGATTGATTGTGTGAAATTGAGTGAATTCGAAACTTTTTGAAAGTTAAATGAGAGGGAATAAAAGGACTTTCCCAAACTTTCATATTTGCTTTCTGATCTCCATGAATTCAAATTCTTTTCAAATACAAAACCCTTGAGCAAGGATGATATGACTTCTTCCATTTAAATTAAATGAAGGGGTATTTGAAAATAATTGAATTTCATTTGGAAATATTTCAATTCATAAACTTCATGCAGCTCAATGATTTTCATGAGAGAAGATAAAATGACTTCTTCAAATTATATGAAATATGAGTTGGGAGTTTCAAAGGATCAAATTCAAAGTCTTTTTGGAATTATTTTTCAATTTGGAGTTATTTGGATTTTATTCAAATCATTTTTCTCCAAAAATAAAATACATGGAAAATAGGGTAACATGATTCCCTACAACAGAAAATTGGAGAGAAATAAATTTAAATCATTTTTATATTTTTCAAAAGTTTTTTGTTGGATCATATTAGAGCAGGAGCACTGTTGGATTATTAGAATTTGTGTGTATTTTATTTAATGCTAGAAAAATGTTAATGTCATAGAAAATCTTTTTTTGAAAATTTTGATATATAATATGCCTATATAAAATTTTTATTTTATTTTTGTTATTCGGTTTTCCTTCTATTTCTATAAAAAAACTGTACGTGCGGCCCATATTTATTTATCGCCTACATGCGCAATATAGTAGCTTCTGGCGCCCCATTGTTTTTTGATTCTCTCATAAATAGGCCAGGCCCAGCCAACCTTTTCATTTTTTATATTTTTTTCTTAGGCCGAATTCTGTAAAAAAAACGCAGCCGCAGCGTGCGCATGCGGCCGACCGAAGGCCTTTAGGCCCATGCGATGTGAGCGTCTCTTTTCATTTGTGTTTTGTATATTTTCATCTATGTTTAGTCCCACATTGCATAGCCTTTGATCCTAAGCTTCTTTTCCACCAATAAATATAGACCCATAGAGCCTCCAAAAATCATTCGATTCGAGTTAAATAAATATTTTGGTTTGACTAGATTCATTTAAGAAAAATGTTTTTCTCCTCTCCGGCGCGACTTCTGGAAGTTGTCTCCTCTCTTCAAAGTTGTCTTTTCTTTGCCTTATAAAGGTATCTTTCTTTGTTTTTTCTTCTTCTTCTTCTTATACTTCCGTAGTTTATTATTTTTAGACTAATACGATAGAATAATTAGATTATCAATTAGTCTACGTATTTATACGTTAGACCTTAACCGTAGCTATTTTTTCTTTCGTAAAACAGCTTGGCCCTGATTTTTCAAATAGCCATAACTTTTCACTCGTTTATCGAAATTAGATGAAACCAGCGCCTATAGCTTCGTCTTGTTTTCACCTATCCAGTGAACCTGTCACATCAACTTTTTGAAATTTTCAAATTTCGAATTTTGTTCAGATTCATATTCAAACTTCTTTTGAACATAACTTGAGTTTCGTAACTCCGATTTAGTTGATTCTTTTTGCAAATCGAAGCTCTTGACCTAAACGTTCTGATAAGGCCAAATTCACTTAATTTTGGTACTGTTAGAAATTGTTTTATGTTGCAAGAGTTATTTGCTTGATTTTGACGTTTTCCGAATTGTTTTCTTTGTTCTCTCCGATCTTTGAGTGATTCCTTATGTGTGGTTACTATTGCTTGCTTACGATAGATTGACCAGAGTGAGACGAGTAGATCTATCAAGAGTTTTGAGTGCGAATCATCTTCATCAACATTGCAGGCAAGTTCACACTTTGATCATATCCCTTTCATACCCAGTTTTTATGCATTAGTTTCACCCTCAAACATTGCATGAGTAGGATTGATAACACGTGGGGATTGGGAAGTAGTTGATGAGGTAGGAACCTATTGCCCTGCATTCAAACCTTGGGAGTTACTATTACGTTATGCTTATATTGCCATGCTATGCTCATAGACGTGGATTGGGTTTGAGAGTATTTCATGACAGATGTGAGATTGTTAATTAATGGTTTACTTAAGGTGGCAACTTTAACACACATCTGGGTGGATTGAGGCACCTGGGTATTCCGGCGATTGCCTGTCTAGGCACCTGGGTATTCCAGGATTGCCTGTTTTTTTATGGACCGCCACCCAGGCTCAAAGGGATCATGAGATTATTCATACTAGAAACTTCTGTGTGCAGCCACAAGCTATTATGGGCTCTAGCATAGTTGATTAAGTCGTGTGAACTCTTACAGTGGTAGACTAGCAGATGTAGGGGTTGTAGGTGGTACGGTCTACCCATCGTAAGGTGCAAACGCTTCTGAAAGACTATGTCTCGGTCATCCGTTTCTCAAACACCATGTAGTGCGAGAAATCCAACGGAGGAGATCGAGTCTTGTGGGGAAAAGTGCGCAAACCTCTGCAGAGTACAAACTAATCATGATTAGCCGTGTCCCCGGTTATGGACATCTTGAGTATCTAGTACTTGGGTTATCATGTGAATCTCATCATGTGACTTCAAATAATTTTGTTGGGTTTAATGATGTTACTTAATTGGGATTGATAATGCTGTCAACCATTCTCAATGATTAACAACCACCATGATAGTTAAATAAAATTTATTCCTTTGTAGTAGGGAAAAATTGGCTTTTCGCAAAAACCTTATAACCATAGAGCTTTTCCACCAGCCAAATATGCATGTAGTGATAGCCTTTATTCATCATTCTCTATGGTGTGAATTTGCCAGTACATTCAATGTACTGACCCTTTGTGGCTACAACGTCTCATGTTGCAGGAATCTTACGACGAGTAAGTGATACGTTAGGGTTACTATTTCTACACTCAACTTTGCCGTTGGTATTGATGGGAATCCACAACCTTGTTACTTCCGCTATTTGGATTGAGGTAATAGTATTTACGTTACTTTTTACATGTGATTTACCTCTGTTATAAATCCTCGAGTATTGTGTGTGTCAGCATACCGATCCAGGGATGACACTTAAGAACAGAGACTTGACCGTCTGAGGTCGGGTCGCTACAAGATGGTATCAGAGCACATGTTGACTATAGGACGTGACCCCTAGAAATTGGCAAGCCCATAGGAAATATTTTCTCTACAAATTTCTTTTCAAAAGGATCTTTTACCTCTCTTCTCTTCTGAGCTTATTCAAATATTCCCTTTTAGTTAGACCAAATACCCTTTCCCCCTTTTTTGACCACACGAAGATTCAACTGATGAGACCACTCCAAGAAGTACAAGATATCAGACAACCAAGATCATTTCAAAATGAAGAGGATTTTATCGTGCATTATAATAATGGAAACTGCAATGGTTGAAGACTCCGAAGACTAGGAGAATTTGAAGGCCCTGTAGAATTTCTAGATTTCTATGACCTAGGAAGGCTACCCTATTGGAATTTTTCAGACTATGGAAGCC